>NC_086454.1:286366902-286494463 GCF_028390025.1 Pseudophryne corroboree | reverse complement strand
TGAACTACCGCACTGTACTGTGTCTGCTGCTAATATATAGACTGGTTGATAAAGAGATAGTATACTCGTAACTAGTATGTATGTATAAAGAAAGAAAAAAAAACCACGGTTAGGTGGTATATACAATTATGGACGGGCTGCCGAGTGCCGACACAGAGGTAGCCACAGCCGTGAACTACCGCACTGTACTGTGTCTGCTGCTAATATAGACTGGTTGATAAAGAGATAGTATACTCGTAACTAGTATGTATGTATAAAGAAAGGAAAAAAAAACCACGGTTAGGTGGTATATACAATTATGGACGGGCTGCCGAGTGCCGACACAGAGGTAGCCACAGCCGTGAACTACCGCACTGTACTGTGTCTGCTGCTAATATATAGACTGGTTGATAAAGAGATAGTATACTCGTAACTAGTATGTATGTATAAAGAAAGAAAAAAAAACCACGGTTAGGTGGTATATACAATTATGGACGGGCTGCCGAGTGCCGACACAGAGGTAGCCACAGCCGTGAACTACCGCACTGTACTGTGTCTGCTGCTAATATATAGACTGGTTGATAAAGAGATAGTATACTCGTAACTAGTATGTATGTATAAAGAAAGAAAAAAAAACCACGGTTAGGTGGTATATACAATTATGGACGGGCTGCCGAGTGCCGACACAGAGGTAGCCACAGCCGTGAACTACCGCACTGTACTGTGTCTGCTGCTAATATATAGACTGGTTGATAAAGAGATAGTATACTCGTAACTAGTATGTATGTATAAAGAAAGAAAAAAAAACCACGGTTAGGTGGTATATACAATTATGGACGGGCTGCCGAGTGCCGACACAGAGGTAGCCACAGCCGTGAACTACCGCACTGTACTGTGTCTGCTGCTAATATATAGACTGGTTGATAAAGAGATAGTATACTCGTAACTAGTATGTATGTATAAAGAAAGAAAAAAAAACCACGGTTAGGTGGTATATACAATTATGGACGGGCTGCCGAGTGCCGACACAGAGGTAGCCACAGCCGTGAACTACCGCACTGTACTGTGTCTGCTGCTAATATAGACTGGTTGATAAAGAGATAGTATACTACTAATATTATATATACTGGTGGTCAGGTCACTGGTCACTAGTCACACTGGCAGTGGCACTCCTGCAGCAAAAGTGTGCACTGTTTAATTTTAATATAATATTATGTACTCCTGGCTCCTGCTATAACCTATAACTGGCACTGCAGTAGTGCTCCCCAGTCTCCCCCACAATTATAAGCTGTGTGAGCTGAGCAGTCAGACAGATATATAATATATATAGATGATGCAGCACACTGGCCTGAGCCTGAGCAGTGCACACAGATATGGTATGTGACTGACTGAGTCACTGTGTGTATCGCTTTTTTCAGGCAGAGAACGGATATATTAAATAAACTGCACTGTGTGTCTGGTGGTCACTCACTATATAATATATTATGTACTCCTGGCTCCTGCTATAACCTATAACTGGCACTGCAGTAGTGCTCCCCAGTCTCCCCCACAATTATAAGCTGTGTGAGCTGAGCAGTCAGACAGATATATATAATATTATATATAGATAATAGATGATGCAGCACACTGGCCTGAGCCTGAGCAGTGCACACAGATATGGTATGTGACTGAGTCACTGTGTGCTGTGTATCGCTTTTTTCAGGCAGAGAACGGATTATAAATAAAACTGGTGGTCACTGGTCACTATCAGCAAAACTCTGCACTGTACTGAGTACTCCTAATGCTCCCCAAAATTAGTAAATCAAGTGTCTCTCTAATCTATTCTAAACGGAGAGGACACCAGCCACGTCCTCTCCCTATCAATCTCAATGCACGTGTGAAAATGGCGGCGACGCGCGGCTCCTTATATAGAATCCGAGTCTCGCGATAGAATCCGAGCCTCGCGAGAATCCGACAGCGTCATGATGACGTTCGGGCGCGCTCGGGTTAACCGAGCAAGGCGGGAAGATCCGAGTCGCTCGGACCCGTGAAAAAAAACATGAAGTTCTGGCGGGTTCGGATTCAGAGAAACCGAACCCGCTCATCTCTAATTTGTAATGCCTAGCAACATGCATACCAAGCCTAGGGCTGGCTCAGCTTGACAGGGCAGAGGCGCTTTTGTGGGGCATCTGATTGACCAAATTTGTTTGTTGATCAGTGCTACAGCTGCCTGCTGCGGTCCACAATATAAGACTAGCACCCTTAAAAACTTGAAAATCGCGGTGCAAGGGGACAGGGCTTAATGCCGCGGTGCACCTGGAGCCTGCCCCAATCAGTCACTCCTGGCAATTCTGCTGCCGCTGAGGACAATTTCAGGCACCTGCAGCCGAGACAAGGACACAAGAGCAGGACCCATCGAGAGAAGTCACACACAAAAGTGTGTACAGTGTGTGTGTGTGTGGGGGGGAGGTCCATATTGCACACATATACACATACATGCATACACACATATACTGTACATATATACATACATACAGACAGACAGACAGACATACATACATACATACATACATACACATACTATTCTGTGGCATTGCGTGTATAAGGTGCACTACTGTGTGGCGTAGCGTGTATAAAGGGCACTACTGTGTGACGTAATGTGAATAAGGGACACTACTGTGAGTTGTAACTAGAGATGAGCGGGTTCCGTTCGTCGAGATCCGAACCCCCCCGAACTTCACGTGTTTTTCACGGGTCCGAGGCAGTCTCGGATCTTCCCGCCTTGCTCGGTTTACCCGAACGAGGCCGAACGTCATCATCCCGCTGTCGGATTCTTGCGAGATTCGTATTCCATATAAAGAGCCGCGCGTCGCTGCCATTTTCACTCGTGCATTGGAGATTGAGCGGAGAGGACGTGGCTACGTTCTCTGCATGAAAAGCTCAACATCTGTGCTCTGTGTGCTGCAAATATCTGTGCTCAGTGTGCTGCATTGTGGTGACCACCAATATATTATAGTAGTACAGTACAGGAGGCCATTGCTGTATCTTGCAGCTCCGTGTCAGACTCAGTTCTAGACAGTATCCTGATGATCAGTGCTCAATATCTGCTGCATTGTTGTGTGACCAGTATATACTATACAGGTTGAGTATCCCATATCCAAATATATCGAAATTTAGAATATCCCGAAATACAGACTTTTTTGAGTGAGAGTGAGATAGTGAAACTTTTGTTTTTTGATGGCTCAATGTACACAAACTTTTTTTAATATACAAAGTTATTAAAAATATTGTATTAAATGACCTTCAGGATGTGTGTATAAGGTCTATATGAAACATAAATGAATTGTGTGAATGTAGACACACTTTGTTTAATGCACAAAGTTATAAAAAATATTGGCTAAAATTACCTTTAGGCTATGTGTATAGGGTGTATATGAAAAATAAATGCATTCTGTGCTTAGATTTAGGTCCCATCACCATGATATCTCATTAAGGTATGCAATTATTCCAAAATACGGAAAAATCTGATATCCAAAATACCTCTGATCCCAAGCATTTTGGATCAGGGATACTCAACCTGTATAGTAGTACAGTGCAGCATTTTGGTGACCACCAGTATATAGTAGTACAGTACAGTAGGCCATTGCTGTACCTTACAGCTCTGTGTCACTTCAAGTATCCATACCTGTGCTGCATTGTTGTGAGCAGTATAGTAGTACAGTGCAGCATTTTGGTGACCACCAGTATATATAGTAGTACAGTAGGACATTGATGTACCTTGCAGCTCTGTGTCACTTCAAGTATCCATATCTGTGCTGCATTGTTGTGAGCAGTATAGTAGTACAGTGCAGCATTTTGGTGACCACCAGTATATAAAGTAGTACACTACAGTAGGCCATTGCTGTATCTTGCAGCTGTGTCACTTCAAGTATCCATATATGTGCTGCATTGTTGTGAGCAGTATATAGTAGTACAGTGCAGCATTTTGGTGACCACCAGTATATAGTAGTATAGTACAGTAGGCAATTGCTGTACCTTGAAGCTCTGTGTCACTTCCAGTATCCATATCTGTGCTGCATAGTTGTGAGCAGTATATAGTAGTACAGTGCAGCATTTTGGTGACCACCAGTATATAGTAGTACAGTATAGTAGGCCATTGCTGTACCTTGCAGCTCTGTGTCACTTCAAGTATCCATATCTGTGCTGCATTGTTGTGAGCAGTATAGTAGTACAGTGCAGCATTTTGTTGACCACCAGTATATGGTAGTACAGTACAGTAGGCCATTGCTGTATCTTGCTGCTCTGTGTTACTTCTAGTATCCTGATCAGTGCTTAATATCTGTGCTCAGTGTCAGTGCTGCATTGTGGTGACCAGTATACTACAGTACAATAGTCCAGTGCTGTTCTCGCTGCTCAGTGTCAGTTCTCCGTAGTATCATCAGTGATCAGTCAAATCAGTGCTCAGTAAAATCAGTGCTCAGTATAATCAGTGATCAATATAATTAGTACGCTGTTAGACGTGCGCCCGTTTTCCGCCATTAGTGCATTGGGATTTAGACAATTGATGAAGTTATTGTGTCCCCGGTACAAAATCCCATCTAGATTCCACTTCACTAGGCAGGTGATAGCGAGATTTTACCAATTAATATCAGTGATTTATAGTTCATTATTAATTACAGTGATCTTGCCAAATGATTCCAGTGATTTTGTCATTTTCTTCCAGTGATTTGGACCAATAATACCATTGATTAGAACGAATAATTCCTGTAATTTTGTCATTTTCTTCCAGTGATTTGGACCAATAATATCATTGATTAGAACGAATAATTCCTGTGATTTTGTCATTTTCTTCCAGTGATTTGGACCAATTATACCATTGATTAGAACAAATAATTCCTGTGATTTTGTCATTTTCTTCTAGTGATTTGGACCAATAATACCATTGATTAGTACGAATAATTCCTGTGATATTGAGGTGTTTGTGTCGCTTAGCTAAGCCGTCCAGCGACCACAGTGCACCTCTTTTTCTCTTTTCTTTGCATCATGTGCTGTTTGGGGCCAATTTTTTTAAGTGTCATCCTGTCTGCCACTGCGGTGCCACTCCTAGATGGGCCAGGTGTTTGTCCTGCCCTCTTGGGTTGCTTAGCTTAGTAATCCACCGACCTTGGTGCAAATTTTAGGACTAAAAATAATATTGTAAGGTGTTCAGAATAGACTGGAAATGAGTGGAAATTATGGTTACTGAGGTTAATAATACTGTAGGATCAAAATGACCCCCAAATTCTATGATTTAAGCTGTTTTTGCTGGGTTTTTTAAAAAAACCACACAAATCCGAGAAAAAAATTTTCAGGGAGGTTTTGCCAAAACGCGTCCGAATCCAAAACACAGCCGCGGAACCGAATCCAAAACCAAAACACAAAACTCGGAAATTCCGGTGCAGATCTCTAGTTGTAATGTGTATAAGGTAAAGGGGCACTACTGTGAGGTGTAACATGTATAAGGTAAAGGGGCACTACTGTGAGGCGTGACATGTATAAGGTAAAGGGGCACTACTGTGTGACATAACGTAAACACGGGACACTATGGTGTGATGTAAAGTAATACAGTTACATTACTGTGTGGCATAATTCGCATACTGAATTAGGCCCTTTGTTCATTACTTTTCAATAAATATATTACTATTGCACAGATATGGATAGACTGAGTGCTTCAGTGTCTCAGCTCTCAGGCTCAGGTAAAAGTGGGAGACTCTTCTATTTGCTGTATGTCGGCAGTGAAATGCAAAGTGGACCGTCCCAATAGTACTATTTCAGTTCCATCTAAACCTATGTGCGTGATATTTATTTACCTCATGTGGTATTACTTCCGGATTCATAATTTCAAATAAATCAAGACCTTTGCTGTTCATCAGTGATGTCAAAGCTGACTCCAAACCTGCAATGAAAATCATCCATTTACGTGTGAGGGCCGCGTCTGAGAAACCCTGCCATCGGGTGTGTAAAAGCCAGAAAGATAACGCAATGTATTTAGTCAATGTTGTATTAATGCGTAAATGATCAAGGGGCTAAGGGGGTTATTCCGAGTTAATAGCTCGCTAGCTACTTTTTGCAGCCGTGCAAACGCATAGTCGCCGCCCACTGCGGACTATACTGTGCAGCCGAGCACTACAAAAATAGTTTGTGCAGTTTCTAGGTCTGAACTTACTTAGCCACTGCGATCACTTCAGCCTGTCTGGTCCCGGAATTGACGTCAGACACCCGCCCTGCAAACGCTTGGACACACCTGCGTTTTTCCAACCTGAAAACGGTCAGTTGACACCCATAAACCTCTCCTTCCTGTCAATCTTCTTGCGATCGGCTGTGCGAATGGATTCTTCGTTAAATCCATTGCCCAGCAATGATCCGCTTTGTACCCGTACGAGACGCTTGCGCATTGCGGTGCATTCGCATGCACAGTAGTGACCTGCACACTGCACTGCGGAAAACGGCAGTGTGCGATAAGGTCGGAATGACCCCCTAATTTAGTAAGGATAGCAAATTCTGCTAATAAGCAGAATTTGCTCTCCTTTTCCTAGCATACTGGGGGCCGCCCATCGCTGGGCAAGGCCGCACAGCATGCTGACCGGAGCCTCAAACCCCCCCCCCACACACACACACACTTAAACAATTGGAAATTGCGAGTGATCGCAACTTCTGCTTGTTAGCAGAAATTCTGGAAGCCTCCTGCCGGCGCAGCTTAGCTGCGCCCACAGGAGACCCGCCGCCTACTCTCTGATCATGGTGGCTGCATGACGTCATGCCTTCTCTCTGATCACGCCCCCATTCATCCGACTCTGCCCCCCGTTCATGCTGCACCCCCCCCCCCACCCCACCCCCACAACGCTTCGTCTCCTCCCTGGAAACTGAGCATTGTCCGACACCCTCCCCCCCCCCCCCCCCCCCCCCAGCCGCACGACCACCTCTGCCTTATTGACAGGCAGAGGCGATCGCATTTTCTGTGCCACCCCCCCCCCCCCACCCCCCCAGAAAGTGTGGGTGCATGCGCAGGATAGGTAGGCGCTGCGCAATCGCATGCGCCCATGGGGCGATCGTAAAAATGGTTGGATCGCGATTTGCAAACCAACCTGAATTAGCCCCCAAACCTGGAAACCCTTTAACTTGCTGGCAAAACCTGACTAAGTACATCTCAGTTAATCATTCAGATCACAAGTGAGCTGCACCGATGAGAGGGCAGTGAGGCTGGGTACAAAGTACCTGGGCCCAGCCCTCCGCTCCTGTCCCAGCAGGGGTGATAAGGTGGTTGAGGACAGAGCGCTCAGAGGACCAATCATTGTTGGACTGGTGAAGAGTTACTGCATTTATCAATAAATTCCCTCCTAGTAATCCAATCAGTCATGCCCCCATAGTCTGCATATACAGCACACGCCTTTCACAAAGCCACACGCACAGCCTGAAATTGTTAAATCTCTCAGCAATGTCTTTTGCATGGTATCCGGATGATAGATAGACAGTGTCTAGTAAGACAGTCAATAGATAGACACCATATGTTAGACCAGCGGTGGCCAACCTGTGGCTCTTGAGCCACATGTGGCTCTTTCTTTATTCAAATGTGGCTCCCAACACTCTAAATCATGTGACCACAACAGATACAGAAACCGCTGCACTCCAGCCAGACACGCAGCAGCACTACAGGGACTGAAAACTGAAGGAGTCAGATACTAGAGGTGAGGCACCCACAAGCAAACAGAGGACACATTAGGAACTGCTGCAATGGTACGAGTTGATGGAGAGGCTGTAGTGATACATGGGGGTGGGCTAAAGTGACACATGGCAGAGCTGGCTGGAGAGACACAGGAGGGTCCTGGCCGGAGTGACGTGGGAGGGTGCTGGAAGTAGTGACACATGGGAGACCTGGCTGGAGTGACATAGGAGGGTGGTAGCAGGAGTGACACATGGGAGAGCTGGCTGGAGTGACAGGAGGGTGGTAGCAGGAGTGACACATGGGGGAGCTGGCTGGAATGACAGGAAGGTGCTGGAAGTAGTGACACATGGGAGAGCTGGCTGGAGTGACATTCAGAGGGTGGTAGCAGGAGTGACACATGGGGGAGCTAGCTGGAGTGACACAGCAGGGTCTTGGCAGTAGTGACACATGGGAGACCTGGCTGGAGTGACACAGGAAAGGGTCCTGGCAGGACTGACGCGGGAGGGTGCTGGAAGTAGTGACATATGGGAGAGCTGGCTGGAGTGACATAGGAGGGTGGTCGCAGGAGTGACACATGGGGGAGCTGGCTGGAGTGACACAGCAGGGTACTGGCAGTAGTGACACATGGGAGAGCTGGCTGGAGTGACACAGGGGAGCTGGCTGGAGTGACATAGGAGGGTGCTAGCAGGAGTGACACATGGAAGAGCTGGCATAGTGGCAGGAGGGTGTTGGATGGAGTGACACATGGGAGAGCTAGCAGGAGTGACATGGGGGAGCTGGCTGGAGTGACATAGGAGGGTGGTAGCAGGAGTGACACATGGGGGAGCTGGCAGGAGTGACACAGCAGGGTATTGGCAGTAGTGACACATGGGAGAGCTGGCTGGAGTGAAACAGGGGAGCTGGCTGGAGTGACATAGGAGGGTGCTAGCAGGAGTGACACATGGAAGAGCTGGCAGGAGTGACAGGAGGGTGTTGGATGGAGTGACACATAGGAGAGCTGGCTGGAGTGACATGGGGGAGCTGGCTGGAGTGACATAGGAGGGTGCTAGCAGGAGTGACACATGGAAGAGCTGGCAGGAGTGTCAGGAGGGTGTTGGATGGAGTGACACATGGGAGAGCTAGCAGGAGTGACATGGAAGAGCTGGCTGGAGTGACATAGGAGGGTGGTAGCAGGAGTGACACATGGAGGAGCTGGCTGGAGTGACACAGTAGGGTCTTGGCAGTAGTGACACATGGGAGACCTGGCTGGAGTTACACAGCATGGTCTTGGCAGTAGTGACACATGGGAGAGATGGCTGGAGTGACACGGGGGAGCTGGCTGGAGTGACATAGGAGGGTGCTAGCAGGAGTGACACATGGAAGAGCTGGTTGGAGTAACAGGATGGTGTTAGCTGGAGTGACACATGGGGGAGCTGGCTGGAGTGGCACAGCAGGGTCTTGGCAGTAGTGACACATGGGAGACCTTGCTGGAGTGACATAGGAGGGTCTTGGCAGTAGTGACACATGGGAGAGCTGGCTGGAGTGACGTAGGAGGGTGCTAGCAGGAGTGACACATGGAAGAGCTGGCTGGAGTGACAGGAGGGTATTGGCTGGAGTGACACATGGGGGAGCTGGCTGGAGTGACACAGCAGGGTCTTGGCAGTAGTGACACATGGGAGACCTGGCTGGAGTGACACAGCAGGGTCTTGGCAGTAGTGACACATGGGAGAGCTGGCTGGAGTGACATGGGGGAGCTGGCAGGAGTGACATAGGAGGGTGCTAGCAGGAGTGACAGATGGGGGAGCTGGCTGGAGTGACAGGAGGGTGTTGGCTGGAGTGACACATGGGGGAGCTGAAGTTTATTATGTGAATCTGGCCTTTTCAATTATTTTTTGCAAAAGTGGCTTTTTCAATGGATCTGGCTTTAAAAAAATTATTTTATGTTGTTCTGGCTTTTCAATGTATTTTATACCAGGGGTGTGGTCTAGCAGGCACAAGGCCACATTCCATTTTTGCATGCGTGCCATCGGCTCGATGCCGGCTCTTTGACGTACCTAACAAGGTTTTTTGACTCTTTGTCACTGACTGGTTGGCCACCCCTGTGTTAGACAGATATTAGATCGACAGCGTCAAAAGGTCGACAGGACCAAAAGGTAGACATGAAAAAGGTTGACACTACAAAGCGTTATCAGAGGAATTATTTATTAAAAGAACACTGTTTAGGACACGTGGGCACTCGCTGAGGCTGGAGGAGAGATAATTCTGTACGCAATGGAGGAAAGGGTTCTTCACAGTTAGGGCAATAAGGATTTGTAATACCCTGCCAGGAAAGGTGTTAATGGCGGACTCTGTAAATGCATTTTAAAAAGTATTGGATACATTTCTGATTGAAAATGATATCCAAGGTTATAACATTTAAAATATTGACGTTGTTAATCCGGGTGTAACATGATTTATAGTTGTTAAATAGTCATAAAACATTACTTCAGCGGGTATATTATATTTAATTCAACTTAATACAGGTTGAACATGATGGGCATTTTGCCTCTATTCAACCTCGATTACTATGTTACTATGACAGGGTCAAAATGTCGACATGAAAATGATCAACATAAAAAATGTAGACACAGGTTGTTGTTTTTTTTTTTACATTTTACACGTTTTTGGACTTTTCTCATACCTTCTCTATCCATGGCCAGTATTTACTAAAAATCCGAGTTTTGCAGATTTGTGTTTTTTTTTCTAATTCCCAATCCGGGAATTCACTAAGCAGAAAACTCGGCAGTGTCTGGTCTATTTGTAATGGTTTGATTGGCAAAGTTCAGAAATACGAATGAATACACCATCGGTCAAACGCGGCTGTTATTTCATACAATATGGGACATTCACTATTCATTCGTATTTGGGTGTTAGTCTCTGAGTGCTCAAGTGCGGGTCTGTTTTTTTTCGATTCGTTAAAAAAAGCAGCAAAAAAATAGACCTGCTTTTTCCAGTCAAGTTTGGATAACCATGCACGGATCAGTGAGATCTGTGCATGGTTATCTATGGGAAAGGGTCTGTTTAGTGTAAAAACAGAAAAAAAAATTGCGTGGGGTCCCCCCTCCTAAGCACAACCAGCCTCGGGCTCTTTGAGCCGGTCCTGGCTGACCGCAAAGTTCCCACCATTGGCTACAATGGAGCGCATAGGCGCTACATTGTATCTCTGCCGTGTGCTGCCTCACAGACACTACAGGAGCACACAGCCAATCAGGAGAGTGCCACGACCTGGCGCTCTCTGATTGGCTGAAGGGACCCTCTTTGACAGGACTCAGTGGGGTCCTGGCAGTCGGGGAAAGGTGTCCCATGTGTAAACATGGGACCCCTTTCAGTGCGTGGTCGGGTTTCCGTTTTTTTTGTTTTGCCAAGTACGTGGATTATACTTTGGACACAATCTACACTGGATTATGTGAGTATAATTTTTTTCACAGGTCCCCCAAGGATTCTACATGGAGAAGAGGACCGAGCCTCGTGGGAACATAGGTAAGTATGTATGTATGTATGGAGGTGTGCATGTATGTAATAAACTTATACTTTCACGGCATGTGTGTCCTGTTTTTTGGGGGGTATTTTTTTAGTAGTAGTACTACTACAGGTACCAGCGGGACAGGTTTTCCACCGCATGCTGGTACTTGTGGTTCTCCAAGTACCAGCTTGCGGGGGAGGCTTGCTGGGACTTGTAGTACTGCTACTAAAAACAATATTCACATTTTTTACACATGGCTATCAGACCCCATCCGCCGCCCTTGGATGGGGGGGACAGCCTCGGGCTTCACCCCTGGCCCTTGGGTGGCTGGAGGGGGGGAACCCTTGATTTAAGGGGTTCCCACTCCTCCAGGGTACCCCGGCCAGGGGTGACTAGTTGGGTATGTAATGCCAGGGCCGCAGTGACCAGTATTAAAGTGTCCCCCGGCTGTGGCATTATGTACCTGGCTAGTGGAGCCCGGTGCTGGTTTCAAAAATATGGGGGGCCCCTACGCTTTTTGTCCCCCGTATTTTTGGAATCAGGACCAGGCGCAGAGCCCGGTGCTGGTTGATGAAATATGGGGGAACCCCTGTCATTTTTTTCCCATATTTTGTCAACCAGGACCGGCTCAAAGAGCCCGAGGCTGGTTGTGCTTAGGAGGGGGGACCCCACGCAATTTTTTTCTGATTTTTAATGACTTTAAACACCTTTTTAAGGTACACAATGAAGCCCTGCACGGATCTCACAGATCCGGCCGGGATTACTTGTGTTTTGTCAGGCAGTGTTTTACTCATCCCTCCCGTAAAACACTGCCTAACATTACGAATCACATCGACATCGGGAAATATGAATTGGGAAAAGTCGGCAGCTTAGTGAATGATCGTATCAGGATTCAAAAAGTTGCAGTAAAATGCACCCGATACCATTCGAGTTCAAACACCCTTCAAAACGGCAAAAACACGAATCTTTGTAAATATACCCCCATGTTGGCATAGAGTTGGTTAGAAACCTTGTGGAAAGAGCAGTGAGCCACCGAGCCCGGAGTATGGCGAGCAAAGCAAGCCCCGCGAGGGGATGCCTTCCTACAATTGGGGGTCCCAGATGGCAAAGCTATACACACAAACCCCAAAAATTAAAAAAAAAGTGTGTCTAACTTTTTTATATCAACCATTTTCATGTTGACCTTTTGACCTTGTCGCGACCTTTTGACTGTCTAACATGTGGTGTCTATCTATTGACTGTCTAACTAGACACTGGGTTATATTCAATTCCTGTCAGATCCTTTCCTGCGGAAAGGATCCGACAGGTCAGTACTCAATGCTGCGGCCAAACCTGACAGGTTTGGCCATTACCGACAATGCCAACCCGACTTTCTTTAAAGTCGGATTGACATTGTCAGAAATGGGGATAAAACCTGTTGGGTTTGGCAGCGCTTCCGACAGCAAACATGGATTCTGACAATCCACGTGGTTTCCGTCAAGTCGGGAATTCCCGACTTGTCGGAAAAAACAGCCGCCGTTGAATAGGTCGGAACCCCTTCCGACCTAAACCTGTCGGAAACTGCCGTCTTTCCGAGAAGACGGCAGTTTCTGACAATAATTGAATACACCCAACTGTCTATTTATAATACCACACCCCTTTTGCGTAGGTTGTATACACCATGCTATGGGGGTGGAGGAAGAGGGCATCTGAAGCAGTCATACTGGGGACGGGTGTCCTTTTACTGGTAGGTGGAGTTAGTATAGTATGATCCTGTGCATCCATTGCAGTTTGGGGCTAGCAGATCAGGTGTGGTATAAAAGATCTACAATATCTAGGTCAACAATCCTAAGGTCGACCCCATAAGGTCGACACTGACAAAAGGTCGACATGGACAAAAGGTCGATCTATGAAAGGTCAACAATGAAAAAGGCTTACACTGGAAAAGGTTGACAGGATCAAAAGTTCGGCATGAAAATAGTTGACACAAAAATGGTCAACACTTTATTGTTGCATTTTTGGGGTTAGTGTAGATAGTTTTTCCATCTGGGACCACCATTTGTACAAATGCATCCCCTTGCGGGCTCGCTTCGCTTGCCACGCTTCGGGCACAGTGACAAGGTTACGCACCCAAAGCATGGCAAGCAAAGATCTAACAAAAGGTTATGATTTGTGACATGGATAAGGATGGATAAAGTCCAAAAACATGAAGAAAAAAAAAACATGTGTCGACCATATATGCATCAATTATTGCCATTTGAACATGTCAACCTTTTCCAGTGTCAGTCTTTCATATGTCGACCTTTTGACCATGTCCACCTTTGTCAACACCGACTTAATGCATGTCAACCATATGACTGTCGATCTAGACATTGTAGTTCTGTAGTCTGGATTCCTGGCAGATCATGGCATATCCCCAACAAAACATGCTCTATTGTTATGCTCCCTCTGTGACTAAAGTATAACAGACGCTTACGTTTCACAACAGCTGGAATCCCAAACTCAGATACCGTCCTTTGCAGAAATTCCTCGATCTGTGGAACAAGTGCGCAGTGATAAGTGTGAGCAAAATACTATGGCAGTAACTGAGACCTTCTACTACTGGGATGATGGGTACAGTTTACTACAAGTATTTGCAGTGTGATCTAGAGTAATGAACATCTATATTTGTAGGTCTTGTTTGCGTCACTTATAGACAATGTACTTACCACAGGAACTGTCAAGGTGCTCCTGAAGTCATTAATATGAACTCTGATACAGAGAAATAAACAACAGTGTTAGTGCAAAATCAATCTCTTCTAGTGCATGGGCGTAAGGTAGGAAGATCCTCTATGTCAAATAGCTCAGAACATGGTAAATAGGGACATATACTCCTTTGCTTCCCCAGTGTCATAGAAGAAGCAGAATAATTGGTTACCATTACCAGGGGCGTCAGAACATTTATAAGCTGTGGGGGGGCAAGATATATCCTCATTTGCCGCCCCTGGGGGTGGAGCCACTGGGGAGGAAGAGGCGGTACTACTGGGACGAAATGGAGGCGGCACCATGGTGGGAAGAGAGAGGGAGAGTGTCCGGGAATGAAAGAGGGAGAAAGAGAGAAAACATGTCAGGGAGAGAGAGAGAGAGAGTGTCAAGGAGAGAGAGGAGCAAGAGGAGAGAGAGTGTCAGGGAGAGAGAGACAGTGTCAATGAGAGAAAGGAGCAAGAGGAGACAGAGTGTTAGGGAGATAGAGGAGCAAGAGGAGAGAGAGAGGGGAGCAAGAGGAGAGAGGGACAGGGAGAGAGGGAGTGGAGCAAGCAGGCGAGACACTACTATACCTGATTACACAGCAGCACAGCCACAGGTCTCTCAAGGAGGTGGGCACTCCTCTGCATTAGGCCATGCCCCCTAAACACATGCAAATCACAGCACTGCTCTGCTGGGAGTTGGGGGTGTGGGAGCGCTGCCGGGTCCCTGATCTGCATGAAGGTTGTGATGTTCAGTCTTTCAACTGACCGCACATCGCTCCCGTGTACATTGGGGGTGAATCAGATCTGAACGTAGATCTACGATCAGTTTCTCAGACATACGAGGGAACGCCCAGCACAGGGCTAGTCCGCCCCGCACAGGGCTAGTCCGCCCCGCATGTCTGGCCCTAAACCCCCCCCCCCCCCCCTCCCCACAGCAGCAATGCTTTCGCACTCACTGAGTAGCTCCCTACCAGCGCAGCTCCTGAGAGCTAGCAGGCCGCTGCTCTGCACGTCCCGGGTCACAGCGGCTTCGTGTGACTTCACGCAGCCAATGCGGCCCGCCCCCCAACAGTCCGTACACGCCTACGTTGTCCGGACCGCACCCTGCCAACGGAATTCTAATGCCGTTGGCACGCCCCCTCCTGCTCCGTGACCGCCTCTGCCTCGCAGCACAGAGATGTTGTTAGCATCTCACTGGGCTCCCAGGGTGCGCATGCGCACTCCACATAGGGATTCAGACTGCGATTGCTGCAGCGATCCAGTCTGAATTACCCCCATTGGCTGGCACCTCTCATGTTTGGGGAGGGCGAGCTGCCCCCTTGCCCCACCCATTCCGATGCCTCTGACCATTACATTAAAACTCACACAGAATCAGATGGGTGTAACATAAGTTTCTTGTCTGCATAGGAGGCCTGGACTGCGGTAACAATTTCCTGCAATGAAATGAATTGCATAAAAAGCTGTTTTCAGCAAAACCTTCTATTGACTGAGGGTGTCATGCATATGCATCACTTATCATAACCATAGCCAGAAATAAAGACACAGAAGCAAGGATATGGCAGAAAAATTATGTCAGCTATTTATTTAAAAAGTATACTAAAAGAAGAAGAAGAAGGTATGGTGGGAAAGAAAGGACGGCCAGCATCCGCACAATCCAACAATTCAAATTAACCAACCAAACACAGTGCAGTGTAGGCAGAAACCAATCAAGGTACATAAACATAATCAGAGCACAGAGGTAACCACTCAAACTTCTATTTGGACTACCCTACCGGTAAGGTGGTGACGCTGCCCCTGTCATGGTGGTACAGTCAGCTAACCAGTGAACCAAGGTGAGCGCAACCAGACAATAACTTGCACCGGGACTGGTGACCTGACATTCTTTCCCACCAAAGACAATAGCCAATGCAACAAACCACCAAATCCAAGCAAAACAAATGGGGAGGGAGGGTGAGAAGTCAGCAACAAAAAAGGGGCTTTGGCCAGATAAGCTAAATCCTTAAATACAAGCACCTAAACACACCCCTTACAATGATAGGACCACAGACCACATGTGATGTGCACACAAGCTAGCCCCAGTCTAGAGGTTTAAACTACTTCATTGCTATTGCAATTGCTCAGTTTCCCTACATCAAACACATTTTTGTTGCTGAAAAAAATGTCAGTAGACTAGTTCCCAAACCAGGGTCATGCTCTGGGTCACTGCCTCCCACAAGATCACTGCATGCATCCCCTGCTACTATGACCATTCTAAAGATCGGATTGGCTATGGGTAGCTCTATTAATTAATAGCTATCTATCAATAGCCCTTAACTACCAGCAGTGCCTCAGCAGCCACACAGCCCCCTGCCCACTGCACATGCCATGTCATGATATCACAGAAGAGGTGGCCGGGACTAGGAAGCATCTGGAGGTCCTTGGGGTGCTCTCCAGTCTGCAGGGTTCAGATACATTGCAAGCCAAAAGCAGGTGCCAGCGAGAAAGAGGAATTGCAACCCCCAGCCTTGTAACCTGGGCGGCAGGAGCACTCGCACACCCCTACTTACTTAGCTACTGCATTTTTAAGACACGCACAGGGGCCTATACAGTATATCATGAATGGTTTCCATTATGAATGGTTCCTGACTGCAACATCATATGCGGCATACAGCCCACTTCCTGTTCAAATTAGCAAGTCACACCATCACCATTATATCTAACTTTGGGGGTCATTCCGAGTTGTTCGCTCGTTGCCGATTTTCGCAACGGCGCGATTAAGGCAAAAATGTGCATGCGCATGGTACGCAGCACGCATGCGCTAAGTATTTTAGCACAAAACTTAGATTTACTCACGTCCGAATGAAGAATTTTCATCGTTGAAGTGATCGGAGTGTGATTGACAGGAAGTGGGTGTTTCTGGGCGAAAACTGACCGTTTTCTGGGAGTGTGCGGAAAACCGCAGGTGTGCCAGGATAAAACGCGGGAGTGTCTGGAGAAACGTGGGAGTGGCTGGCTGAACGCTGGGCGTGTTTGTGACGCCAAACCAGGAACGAAACGGGCTAAGCTGATCGCAGTGTAGGAGTAAGTCTCGACCTACTCAGAAACTGCTAAGAATTTTCTACTTGCAATTCTGCTAAGCTTTCGTTCGCAATTCTGCTAAGCTAAGATACACTCCCAGAGGGCGGAGGCCTAGCGTGTGCACTGCTGCTAAAATCTGCTAGCGAGCGAACAACTCGGAATGAGGGCTTTTGATCGGTATTCCCAGTAAAAGGGCTTTTTCATACCTTCCAACATCACCCTCTCCAGGAGGGACAGAATGCTCTGCTTCTGGACTTTTCTCTTAATTTATGATTGCTGGCACCTGTTTTGAACAGGTGAATGGATAAGAACGTCCAGGAGCAGAGTATTCTGTCCCTCCTGGAGAGTGTCATGTTAGGACAGGGCCTGATCAACCAATAGGTCGATAAGGCTGCAGCCTGGAGCGCTGGGTCCTGGGGGGGGGGGGGGGGGGCGCAGCGCCAGCACGATAGATTAATTAGGTTTCTTTTTTTCTTCTTTTGTTTTACTGTGCGATCCTATAGTAGTGCGGCTGCGCCTAACGCCAGCACCGTAACTGTCTCTGTCACTCACCCACTCACTGCTGCAGACAGTCTGCAGTGCAGCGATGACTGATTCAGTCATTATCACTGCTGAGTACTGCCTGAGCTGCAGCGACTTCCGCCTCTGGCCTCTCCTCACTCCGTACTGCTTATGCTGCTGCGCAATGACAGAGAATCTTGACATGCACAGTAGGCATTCCACTCCAGGACGCTGAGAGGGCCTCAGGGTGCCATTTTCAGCAGCAGAGCGCGGTGCCTCACAGGACCTGATCAACCAATAGGCTGACTGCCTGTCGGACTTGGTGTGTGTGTCCCAAGACTATCTGAAGGCGGCTGTGTCACAGTCCTGACTCCAGTCCTTTAGGTAGCACTTTATTATTATGGAGACCCACGGGGCTGTCTGGTCTGGTGCTTATTATTGGGGGAGGGGAAGGGGAGCTGGACAATATTATTACTGGGGAAGTGGGGGCTTTCTGATGCATCATATTATGGGGGGAGGAGAGGTGGATCTGGGATCATATACTGGGGACTGTCTGGAAGAATATTATAATGGGTGAAGAAGGCATCTGGTAGCATAGGGAAATCTGACTGGGGCATATTACTATAGGGGAACTGAAGCATATAACAGGGGTGGGGGGTTGTCTGGGGAGTAGGGTGTCTGGGAGCATAGTATTACTGGGGAACTGGTGTGTGTGTGGTGCATATTATTATGATGGTGGGGGTCCGGAGCATAATTTACCTGAATTAGCCTAGGGCTGCTGGAACCCTTAATCATGCCCTGTGCTGAGCAGTGTGCTTACTGCTAAAATAAGTCCACAGAATGCATTATTTATTACACAGTATATTAAATAAGCAAAATAGATAAAAATCAAATATTTATGGAAAAACACTGAAAAAATAAACAATTCAGAGTGTTTGATCCCCCTAAATGAAGTAAATGTATTCTGCTATAAACAGATGTTTTGTGATTCTGTAGGTGGGGACTCTAGCAGAGAACGGAGTTCAGACATTTCCTGGTACTCCTGGTATATTATGTAGTATAGCATATATTTTATGGGTTTAAGTTTAATCTTCCTGATGCTCACTTACCATTTCAAAATATAAATCTGTTGAGGAAGATGTGTTTATTTGTACAGCTACAGACGAGGTAACAATTGTCCCCTTTGCGGTGATTTGGATTCGAGGAGCAGTGAGGCTCCATACTTTTGTCACAGTTTGGTCCACTGGAAGGTCATGCAGGATCTAGCGGATCAAGAAACACAAGAATTAGTTCAAATTAAATGGTTCTATAGAATTCACCTTACTACGTGAAGCCAAGCATCCACCTACAACCAACCGTCGTCAAACCATGTCTCCTAACTTTTCCTATTTGGACTGGACAGTTGCAATTCAAGGGGGATGATCGGCTGTCACAAACGTCAAGACTTTGCAGGGAATGGTGAGAGGTGTGTCCTGCTTGCCAGGGTGGGCAAGCTCAATGCCCAAGACTGGTATGTGTGGCAGTGCAGAGGCATTAGGGGTGGCGCTACACACATGCTGGGTGACCCCAAGCATGTGAGTACATGGACCAGACCTTGCTATGTGAAGCAAGATCTGCGCCCATCTATAAATAACACCCTTATTTCGGAAGTTATTTGCAGTATGTCTGTATTTTGCATTACTGCAAGTGTCCAGCAGAGTGCAGTATTTCATAAGTTATAAATCGCTGTTTACAAAGCACATGTTTGATTAAATTTAACAACCTCTTAACAGCACAATTACAGAGGTAGTCTTAGTGATGAGCGGATTCGGTTTTACTCGGTTTTATTTGGTTCTCAAAACCGAATCTTATTAAACCCCATCATATGTAGACTAGAATAAATTGATTAACATAAACTTGATTTGCAAACTGCATCTAGTGTTTTTCCTGTTTTGTCTTTTTTACAGTTTATACAATTTATCTTGGTCCCTCAAATATACATCAAAATCAGAATCAGCTTTATTGGGCAGGTATACTTGCGTATACTAGGAATTTGTCTTCGGTTTGCTCTACAACAGCCAAGTAGGTAACAGATAAGCAGGTGGGGAGGGGGGCAAGTAAAGTCACACAGATAGGTATACCGTAGGGACACAAGTTAGTTACATGTACGTCTAGTCAGTCAATGTTCAGGAGTTCAGCAGGTGGACCGCTTGGGGAAAGAAACTTTTGAGGCTTCTGGTGGACCTGGCGGGGACAGCCCTGTAACGCCTGCCTGAAAACTGGTATGTGTGGGTTAAGGGGGGTATTAATTTCAAGTCGGAATTGCCGTCTTGTCAGAAAGATGGCAGTTTCCGACTTTTTTACGTCGGATAGTGTTCCGACCTATTCAATTTCGCTGCGGTTTTTCTGATAGGACGGCAATTCCGACTTGTCGGAAAACACGTGGATCGGCGGATTAGCTGCAGATCCATGTGTTTTGTCAGATTTGCGGCCAAATCCGACAGGTTTTAGACCCATTTCCGACAATGTCAATCCGAGAACGGCCAAATCCCCCAAACTGAATACTGAAATGTCGGATCCTTTCCGTCAATTCAGTACCCACCTAAGGGGTAAATGTAAGAACAGTTGCGCTATTGGGGGAGGGAATCTCCCCCCCCCCCCCCCCCCATATATGATAGCCTCCCATTTAATTTGTGTATGATGGCAATCTGTGCCCAGTGACCCAGCTATGCGCACCTGCCCATATCGGTGTTGCTATCTATAAGATAGCAGGCCGATATGCTTGGGTAATGTATGAATGGTTAGCATCGATGACCGTTCCGACACCTGCAGCTGTCAATTACGAAAGATGCAGGTGGCAATGCCCATAGACCACAGCAGGGATAGAGCTGTCCCTGGTTGTGGCAGTTGCTGGCTCCGGACAGCACTGGGGATTTCACTGAAGTAGCGAGATCCTGTGCATGCACAGAGGAGCCGACCAGGAGGGAGACACAGCGCCAGTGTTGCAAGTAGAAATGTATTCTTAGTGGTACTGATAGTAAAAAAAAAATGGGCACGGTCACGTGTCATGATGGAGCGTGATCACACAAAACTAGGGGAGTGGTTTCATGACAATAGGGGCATGGCCACATTATGCCACACACCGTAATGCCCATTACACCTTAATGCCCATTACACCTTATGCCACACATCGGAATGCTTATTACACATTATGCCACACATCGGAATGCTTATTACACATTATGCCACACACCGTAATGCCTATTACATATTATGCCACACACAGTTATGCCACTGACACCATTTTATGTCCCACACACAAAAATGACCCTTATAAATTATGCCCCAGTGATGGGCTGGTGGTACTGCATACCACCACCATATTTTTTGATGGTACTCTGTACCACCCTGTACCACTCTACGTTCAGCTGTGCATAGCGCTTCAGCACTGAGCTGATGGCTGTGCGCTTAGGGGACATCGCCGGAGAGAAGAGCTTTCACTCCTCCGCTTTAGTAGACAAGATGTTAGTACATAGTGTCGATGTCCCTTCCTGCTTCGCCTCGGTAATGAGGCAAAGCAGGAAGTGTTATACAGTGTAGCAGCACAATGCATGCCACTATAATACATTTACCCCCATATGACTTAAATTTATTCAAAGACCAATGATGTGCAGTAACCAATAGCAACAAATCAACCATCAGCTCTTATCAGTTATACAATAGGGGCCAGATTCTGCATCAGATGCTACGCCGATATTCCGCAAATGATAATGCGCCAAAGGGTCTATGTACTAAGCCATGGAGCGATATAAAGTATCAGTCAATCAGCTCCTAACTGACATGTTACAGGCCGTGTTTGAAAAGACGCACCAAGCTGTATTAAAGACGCTCTAAGTGCTTGCACAGTTAAACGAATGGCTATACACCAAGGGAAGGTCCTGTACTGTCTGTTATCAGCATAAAGTCGCAGACGCTACAGTGGCAAGAGACGCACATATGGACAAGGCTGCATTCAACTCAGAATCAGGCAATGAATGTCCAATCCAGATGGTCTGTTGGAATAACGCCAGAGCTCTATGTGCCACTGCTACTCCTTACCACACAATAGAAAAGGAGGGGTTACAGCAGTTTATTATGGTCAGACTAATGAAAGCCAGAATTTGATGGGTTGCTATAAGTTACAGCACATGTATTTTACTTCCACTGCTTTATTATTTTACAACTATACATAAAACAACAACACAAATGTCCATAAACAGTTCCCGGGGGATGTGCAGTCACTATGTGCAGCAGCACTTATCCCCGAGAATTACAGTACAGCAGCATCACCGATTTTCCTGCAGGCCGTGGGTAAAGAGAAGTCTGTGATGATGGTGGCCACAAGGTGCCAGAGAAATCCCGGATCCCTGCGGCCAGCGCAGCTAATTGAATTGCCTCTAAAGATTCATTTTTAAAAACTGCATCTGGCTAGAATCGCATGCTGGGGGCTGCCCAGCACAGGACAAGGCCACCCAGCATGCTAACGGCTGCCAGCGATGCGATCACAATTTAATTGCGATCGCATGGCTGAATAAGGGAAGCCCCCTCCTTGCGCAGCAGACTACGAAGGCAGTTGGGCTGTTTCCATTTTCTCTGTCACAGCGGCCGCGTGTGATGTCACGTGGCCACCCTGAAAACGGCCCGGTCCCGCCCCCGTTTTCGGCACCCAGCCCCTGCAACGTTGCATCGCCACTCCCTACGAACGCCTCTGAATTTCAATCAGGCAGATGCCTTCACAGCAATGTGATGTGATCGCATCTCTCTGCCCGCGCACGCATAGTGTCCAAAAGCGTACAATGAAACATCACTGTGTAGGACAGCAGTAGACCACACCACACTTGCATCTCTAGTGAAAAGCCTAGACTGCATGACGCCTTGTGTATTCGGACACATCCTAATACAAGTTGTGTTATCAGGAATCACAAGTATAGCACCCTGAACCTGTCACAACCCGTACAGTTCTTCTTTCCTGCCTGGGTTGTCCCTCTCTGCTCTGGTGCTTCTAGCACACTCTGTTCTGTATCTAAGTGCTGACAAACAGAGCAAAGTGTGCTAGAAGCAACAAGCCAGAGAGCAACACCCCAGGCAGGAAAGAGGAACTGCACGGGTTGTAACGGGTGTACTACGAATTGCCGGCTGTCGGGATCCCGGCGCCGGGATCCTGACAGCCAGAATGCTGGCAGCAGGGTGAGCGCAAAAGAGCCACTTGAGGGCTCGCTGCTCGCCACGCTGTGGGCACGGTGGCACGCGCGCGCCACGCTATTTATTCTCCCTCCAGTACTGTTGTGGACACCCCAAGAGGGAGAATAGTTGTCGGTATACCGGCTGTCGGTATACCGGCTGTCGGGATCCCGGTGCCGATATGGTGTGAGCGCCGGGATCCCGACAGCTGGTATAACGAGTGCCACCAGTTGTAACGGGTGCAGGATGCTAGAATGAACACTACACACATAACATAACATCTGGCTGGATGTTGCCATAACTATGCACTAGATACATAGATTTCAAATAAAGGGGAACAAACCATTAAATTTAGGGAAATGTGGGGATAGCGTTCCAGTGTATAAAGCAATGATACAGCAGACACATGAATACTATGAGTATTGTTCACGCATATTTTCCAGGTTACCTCTTTTAAGATTTGTTGGTGTGATTCCGTATTATCATCCTTCAGAATGTCCTAAACACAAATACAGCAGATGTTATAGGTGTTTGACAAATGTTTCATGTGCTCACAGCATATATATATATTGTGGTGATAACTGGTTCAACGTGTTCTTCAATTCCTGCAATAGGATTCCTTAACACTTTTTCCTTCTGAATGTTTATGTAGTATCTCCTTGTGCATAAAAGTTTACTAACTAACAAGTTAATTAAGTACTTCCCTTTGGTATATATTTTACTTCTATTACGGACCACCGTTGTAATTGTTTTTTTTCTTCCCCCCCCCCCCTCCCTTGCCTTTCCATACCTGCCCCCCTTTCTCTTTCTCTCACCTACTTTTATCTGGCTCTCTCCAATCCCCCCTATTCCCGTTCTATTCCTCTCTCTCTCTCTTTACCGTTTTTTTTTTTTATCTACCCCCATATTTCTCTGGACATCGGACCAAGATCGATTACTAAATATCAATTTCCCTGATGTATCAATGTCTTCTGACTATGGCTGGTGGAGCAGATGAAACCAGGGTGCTGCACTGGAAGGTGCTATCACTTCAACTGCAAGTGAACCCCTCAGTCCTCTGCTGCCACCCCACTTTGGATTACATTAAAGCAGTTGTGCACAGTGCAAGATTCTGAAGAGCTGAAAGCAGAGGAATCTCTCCTTGACATGACATGGGGATTATACTGATCAAGGAAGCACTGGCTGGGGGTGCTGGGGTCTCTGCATTGGTTAATGAGCAAGTCTGATTTCTATTAACTGCACAGTTGCTCTTGACAGAGCTGTGATCCAGCGAGACTTGCTGTAGAGCACCCCATTCAATTCAGTACTAACTGGCTCTCTTGAGGGGCAGTAGGAGGAGGAGACAGCACTTGGGGAGGGAGCAAGACCTATGAATGGCCATCGAATGGGGGCACCATCAATGGTGCCATTTGGTTCTTTGCATCAATATCACAAAACCATGAATGGTTTCAAACATCAATTGGCATCCTTACTGTGGACAGAGGGTCGATCAAGGAAGGGGGCATGGGATTGAACACCGTGATGGGGGGTGGGATTTAATGGCAGACACATCAGAAAAAATAGGGAGATTGAGCAGCACAACACAGACTAAGCTTCATGTCTCCTGCATGGTTAACAAAAAAAATTATCTCATATTTGCCATCAATTTCAGAGAACCATTGAGGTGACCCATCGATGTCTGTTAACCATCAAAGTCCAACCCCAGGAGAAATGTCTGCACCTGATGATGCAGCATGTCAGGGACAGACATTTTACAGCATTATATAGTAGATTGAATCACCAATGAATTAAATGATTATTTTGATTTACATACAGGTCAGTACCTTTGCATTGATTACAATATGAAGTTCTAGCCTTGAACCTACCTTAAGCTCACCTCCTGTGAGTCTCAGAACCAAGCGCTCATCAAGAAAATAGGCCAATACTAGGGAGTCCAGGACATACTCAGAAAACCAAAAGTACAGCATCCTGTTGTCTGTTAACAGGGAAGGGGAAAAGGTGGAACTGTTATAATAAACAGTGAGGTTCTTATAGGCCAGAAGACCCTAAGGGAGAGAGAAATAGATGTGTGTGTGAATGAGGTAATGTTCAATTACAAAAAACACTTTCACTTATATCCCTTTCATATCGAGCCTCTGACCCAGGATGTTGCCAGGGCAGCCCAGGCCCTTGCTTGGTGTGAAAGGGTCAACCCGTGTTGTGTGTCCCAGATCCTTGACCAGGGTCAATCCCAGGACTGACCTGGATATGCAATTGTCTGAAAGATGTGACCCAGGTTATTCTTCCTGGGTTATGTTACCAAACTGCTCATTGGTGGATGAGGAGTACAGAGAGATTACATCAGCCTGTAATGTCCACATTTAATGAATCTAGGGAAGATACAGGGGCATTGTGACAGGGGATGACCAACGCGCAGTGAGAAAGTGGAGAAAGGGTTTTTGAAGTTGTGTCACGGCTTGATACCATGTTCACCTTACCCAGATCGGACCCAGGATATGGGTGTGAAAGGGGTATTACTGATTGACAACAATTTGCAATATATAAATATATATATATATATACTTCATGATGGTGGTTTTCATACATATATGCCATAAATGATTATTTAAGGGAGAATCCACCTTTAGGGAATGTTATCATCCAATCAGATTTGTTCATTTGCTCATGAATATGACAGCGCATAAGCACATCCCTGTGCATTCAGTACAACTGTGGCAACGCAGCAAATCTGCCGTATCTAAGGGGCGGTGAGAATAGTTTAGCTGAGGGATAAAATTCTCTGAAGCAGGTCCCCTTTATTTTACATCTGCATTTTCTTTATTTTATTTAAGAATGATGCAAATTCCTAAATTAGGATTACAGGATAAAAAATATTGATATTAAAACCAAGAGTATTAAAAATGCTGTAAGTTTATTAAATGCCCATGCAAGCCTAGAATTGTGTTCAATAGCCTGTTTGCTCAAAAGTCTTAATATACACATTTCTCTAAAAACAACAGCGATTTAGCCGCTAGATTTAAAGCGACAATATTTACAAAGGCAAAACAACATGGTTTTAGATTTTAAAATACTACCGCTTTAAATCTAACAGCTGCCTGCAACTAACAGCTGCCTGCGTCGCCACGGGTTCTATTCCCACTCTATGGGTGTCGTGGACACCCACGAGTGGAAATAGTCCCTGTTGGTCGGCATTCCGACCATCGGGATAGTGAGCCGTCGGGCTCGTGGAGGAGGTCATGTGACTGTCGGTCAGCTGACCGGCGGTCACATGAATACCACCCCCAATGATGGTTTATGCGCAAAAGTTTATCTGAGGAATGGACTTTGATGCTGTTGCTCTGACCTTGTGATGAGACTCCATGTAGTTTTCTTTTATGACCGGAAAGGATGTGACATCAATATTCACTCCAATATCTCCATCACTCAGGAAGTTCTCTGCAAGGGGATTGGAGGGTATATTGTTTAGCAATATTTTTTGCATTTAAAAAAAAAAAAAAAAAACATTTTGCACAGGCCTAGAACATGCCATATACTACACTTTCTCCAGTGTATGATTTACCTGCTCTGTCCTGGATAAAGCTAGCAAGCAGGTTGGCCACATAATTAATTTCTTTACATATCTGTAATACACAAACAAGTTACATGTAGACACTGATCACTTTCATATACAGATGTGATCGCCAGGGCCGTCTCAACAGCAGTGTAGGCCCCTGGACACAGCAATGCACTGGGCCCCCTACCCATCCTCCATTGGTAGGGGTGGTGGGTGCTATCAGCGGCAGCTTTGATGTCCCGCGGGCGGTATGGGGTGTTATATCTTCCGCTGAGCATGTAGGACCTGGAGCAGTAATTTCTGCTAATTACTCCATTACTGCACAGATGGGGCTAAACTGTAGAAGAGGCATTGGGCTGAATGAAGAAGCCCTGGTACATGACTTCCAGGGTGGTAGGGGGTGCTTAATACGTAGGGGAGGGTGGATAAGTGGAGTGGGCTTAATATTCATCATTTTCCGGTGGGATGTCAGCTTGCTTGATTTCTCTAGTTCCTGAAAATATATTTCTTAGCTTTGAATGGGATAAAAAACTAGAGAGTCCCACCATTCAGGAGGTGCTGGGGACACCTTACAGAAGGTTCTAGGGACTTGGGGATCAGAGTTCAGGAGCCAGAGTAATTCACCAACGAAAATCTAAAACTGCATATTAGGCGTGTGTAGCTGGAGCAGGGACCAGCTGCTTGAAGGCTGATATATCTGGTTCTGGGCATAGTAGGGACAAGCTGCCAGTGACCACCAAAAGGGGAGAGTCCCAGCTTTTGATTTATACTCTCAGAAAAACTCTAAGTCAGACAGAACCTGAGATATCTGCCTGGGAAGAGCAATTAACAGGCTCAGATGGGACCACTGCTTTCACGTTGGATATCTCCGGTTCCCCAGGGCCGATTTTCAAAAATATGGTACCCCTGGAAAGAGGGGACCCTCAGCTATCAGCCTAGGGCCCTTATACTCCTGGGGCCCTTGGGCAAGAGCCCATTGAGCCCATACGAAAAGACGGCCCTGGTGATCGCTACACTCTGTGCTCTTTGCTGGAGACCTGACCGTGCTGAAATTGGATATTTCATTATTCACTGTTCAAATTACATAGACAAACCTGTGATTTACCCATAGTTAAATACTGCTTTGTGCCATCTAATGCTATATATCAATATCCTATATAATAAAATGCTAATGCTGCGCCTCTCTTCTATGGGGGAAACTTAAGTGATTTGCGCACCAGCGACACACCACTGTTGTTCCATCATTTTGACATGCTAGTAACTAGTAATGACATAAAATATATAAGACACATTCACAGCCTATACACAAAAACGAGTGGACACGGCAGTAGTAATGCAGGCGCCATGTTTTGCACATATGAGCTCCCAGCCGACGGCAGTTGCACACCCTGAAAAAGGTTATCGGTCATGACACGCCTTCAAATGCTCACTTCCTGTCAATCACTTCTCCATCAAATCCTCACGCAGTAGCACCTTGACGCATGCGTATTGTGATCGCAGCACATGGGCAGTCTACTGATAATCGCTTTGTTGTGTGAACATCTGCCATTGCATACAAACAAGAATTAAGCCCTATGGGGCTGATTCTGACTCAAAGTGGCTGTATTTGTGGAAACCTGATTTACTACCTTATGCTAATGCCAGTATCCATTCAGTTAATGCAAGGATCCGTGCATCTGCAAGCAAGAAGCTGCGCAGCCCACTGATTTTACGCCAGACGAGACAACCTTCATTAGTATGGGCACTTGCACCAGCCCCATGCTAGGTGCAAGAGATCTGACAGAAACACCCATCCCTTCTCCGCACAGAGATCAGATACACAACCATGACACTCTCACAAGTCAGGGCGGTTCCGTGCGTTTGCATTGTCATTGCCCAGTTTTCGCCCTGAAATGCCCAAGTTCACTTTGAGACAGATCCGGCCACGTTCCGTCCGACTCAGAATAGGACGGACATACACATACATTTCCTTCTGCACATGCGCTGTATGCTAACGCTCACGGTTTGTATCCATGTACAGAGATCTGTCCAATTTAGAATCAGTCCCTATGCCTCTGGCAGATCATAATCACAAATCATTCATAATAACTTATTAAGGCGACACAAGGGATGTGACCCTAGATGACAATTCAAATGCATCGTGCTGAGAAGTTTCTTAAAAGATCAAAGAACTGTTTCCTCATACAAAAATGTCACTTTGTGGAATTACACTAACTATCATATACCCCTAACTAAACAAAGATGCCCATACCAAGACACCAAATACACTGCCTCCAATATTTCATTGCAGTGGAGTCACTGGGGTTGGTGACACACATAGAACGCGCCTGAAAAGAGGGTGTGACATAAGGGGAAAGGGACGTGGCATTGAGTGGGAGGGGGTGTAGTAACATAGTAACATAGTATCTAAGGTTGAAAAAAGACAATTGTCCATCGAGTTCAACCTATTTGTGGTCTCCTATGCAGGATTATTTGGTCTAAATTTTTGACTGATGCTGATGTCTGCCGTTGCGTTTTATCCCTCTTATTAAAGTAACTATAGTGCGTAACTATGCACCATAACCCTGAATATCCTTATCCATTAGGAATTTATCTAACCCATTCTTAAAGGTGTTGACTGAGTCCGCCATTACAACTCCCTCAGGCAGGGAATTCCAAACACGTATTGTCCTTACCGTGAAAAAGCCTTTACGCCGTATTGTGCGGAATCTCCTCTAACCTGAGCGAGTGTCCACAAGTCTTCTGTGTTGATCTAACCAAAAACAGGTCCTGCGCAAGATCTGTGTATTGTCCCCTTATATATTTGTAGATGTTGATCATGTCCCCTCTTAGTCTCCTCTTTTCCAGTGTAAACATGGCTAGTCTTGCAAGCCTTTCCTCATATTCCAGCGTCTCCATGCCTTTAATTAGTTTGGTCGCCCACCTCTGAACCTTTTCTAGCTCCAGGATATCCTTTTTGTAGTATGGTGGCCAAAATTGTACACAGTATTCAAGGTGTGGCCTCAATAGTGATTTATATAATGGGAGTATAACACTCTCGTCCCTTGCATCAATTCCCCATTTTATGCATGCTAATATCTAATTAGCCTTCTTTGCTGCAATCCTACTTTGGGTACTGCTGCTTAGTTTGCTATCTATGAGGACACCTAAGCCCTTTTCCAGTACAGAATCCCCTAATTTTAGCCCATTTAGTATGTAGGTGTTCATTTTGTTCTTGTTACCACAGTGCATTACCTTACACTTGTCTGTATTGAAGCGCATTCTCCATTTCGCTGCCCATGCTTCTAATTTAACTAAGTCATTCTGAAGCGACTCAGCATCTTCCTCTGTATTTATAGCCTTACACAATTTGGTATCATCTGCAAAAATTGACACCATGCTCTCTAGACCTTCTGTTAGGTCGTTAATGAAAATATTGAACAATAGCGGTCCTAATACTGACCCTTATGGCACACCACTTAGCACTTCAGTCCAATTTGAAAAAGATCCATTAAACACAATGCGATGCTCCCTATTATCTAACCAATTTTTGACCCAAGTGCATATTGTGCTTCCTAGCCCTATTTCTTGTAGCTTGTAGATAAGTCTCATGTGCGGTACAGTGTCGAAAGCTTTGGCAAAGTCTAAAAAGATTGCATCCACCTCTTTACCCTGATCGAGGTTTGCACTTACTGTTTCATAAAAGCCAAGTAAGTTGGTTTGACATGATCTGTCCTTCACAAATCCATGTTGATTCCTTTTAATGACTTTATTGACTTCAAGGAACTTCTGAATACTATCCCTTAGAATACTTTCCAATACTTTCCCCACTATAGATGTAAGATTAACTGGTCTATAATTACCTGGTTCAGTTTTACTTCCCTTTTTGAATATAGGCACTACCCGCTGTACGCCAGTCTTTGGGAACCATACCTGATATTACTGAATCCTTAAAGATCAAAAATAGCAGTTTTGCAAGTTCAGAGTGAAGCACCATTAGAACCCTTGGGTGAATTCTAGTGATGTGCACCGGACATTTTTCGGGTTTTGTGTTTTGGTTTTGGATTCGGTTCCGCGGCCGTGTTTTGGATTCGGACGCATTTTGGCAAAACCTCACCGAAAAATTTTTGTTGGATTCGGGTGTGTTTTGAATTCGGGTGTTTTTTACAAAAAAAACTAAAAAACAGCTTAAATCATAGAATTTGGGGGTCATTTTGATCCCATAGTATTATTAACCTCAATAACCATAATTTCCACTCATTTCCAGTCTATTCTGAACACCTCACACCTCACAATATTATTTTTAGTCCTAAAATTTGCACCGAGGTCGCTGGATGGCTAAGCTAAGCGACACAAGTGGCCGACACAAACACCTGGCCCATCTAGGAGTGGCACTGCAGTGTCAGGCAGGATGGCACTTCAAAAAAATAGTCCCCAAACAGCACATGATGCAAAGAAAAAAAGAGGCGCACAAAGGTCGCTGTGTGACTAAGCTAAGCAACACAAGTGGCCGACACAAACACCTGGCCCATCTAGGAGTGGCACTGCAGTGTCAGGCAGGATGGCACTTCAAAAAAATTGTCCCCAAACAGCACATGATGCAAAGAAAAAAAGAGGTGCACCAAGGTCGCTGTGTGACTAAGCTAAGCGACACAAGTGGCCGACACAAACACCTGGCCCATCTAGGAGTGGCACTGCAGTGTCAGGCAGGATGGCACTTCAAAAAAATTGTCCCCAAACAGCACATGATACAAAAAAAAATGTAACTAAAAAGAGGTGCAAGATGGAATTGTCCTTGGGCCCTCCCACCCACCCTTATGTTGTATAAACAGGACATGCACACTTTAACGAACCCATCATTTCAGCGACAGGGTCTGCCACACGACTGTGACTGAAATGACTGGTTGGTTTGGGCCCCCACCAAAAAAAGAAGCAATCAATCTCTCCTTGCACAAACTGGCTCTACAGAGGCAAGATGTCCACCTAATCATCATCCTCCGATTCCTCACCCCTTTCACTGTGTACATCCACCTCCTCACAGATTATTAATTCGTCCACACTGGAATCCACCATCTCAGGTCCCTGTGTACTTTGAGGAGGCAATTGCTGCTGGTGAATGTCTCCACGGAGGAATTGATTATAATTCATTTTGATGAACATCATCTTCTCCACATTTTCTGGAAGTAACCTCGTACGACGATTGCTGACAAGGTGAGCGGCTGCACTAAACACTCTTTCGGAGTACACACTGGAGGGAGGGCAACTTAGGTAGAATAAAGCCAGTTTCTGCAAGGGCCTCCAAATTGCCTCTTTTTCCTGCCAGTATACGTACGGACTGTCTGACGTGCCTACTTGGATGCGGTCACTCATATAATCCTCCACCATTCTTTCAATGGTGAGAGAATCATATGAAGTGACAGTAGACGACATGTCAGTAATCGTTAGCAGGTCCTTCAGTCCGGACCAGATGTCAGTACTCGCTCCAGACTGCCCTGCATCACCGCCAGCGGGTGGGCTCGGAATTCTTAGCCTTTTCCTCGCACCCCCAGTTGCGGGAGAATGTGAAGGAGGAGATGTTGACGGGTCACGTTCCGCTTGACTTGACAATTTTCTAACCAGCAGGTCTTTGAACCTCTGCAGACTTGTGTCTGCCGGAAAGAGAGATACAACGTAGGTTTTAAATCTAGGATCGAGCACGGTGGCCAAAATGTAGTGCTCTGATTTCAACAGATTGACCATCCGTGAATCCTGGTTAAGCAAATTAAGGGCTCCATCCACAAGTCCCACATGCCTAGCGGAATCGCTCTGTTTTAGCTCCTCCTTCAATGTCTGCAGCTTCTTCTGCAAAAGCCTGATGAGGGGAATGACCTGACTCAGGCTGGCAGTGTCTGAACTGACTTCACGTGTGGCAAGTTCAAAGGGTTGCAGAACCTTGCACAACGTTGAAATCATTCTCCACTGCGCTTGAGTCAGGTGCATTCCCCCTCCTTTGCCTATATCGTGGGCAGATGTATAGGCTTGAATGGCCTTTTGCTGCTCCTCCATCCTCTGAAGCATATAGAGGGTTGAATTCCACCTCGTTACCACCTCTTGCTTCAGATGATGGCAGGGCAGGTTCAGGAATGTTTGGTGGTGCTCCAGTCTTCTGTACGCGGTGGCTGAATGTCGAAAGTGGCCCACAATTCTTCGGGCCACCGACAGCATCTCTTGCACGCCCCTGTCATTTTTTAAATAATTCTGCACCACCAAATTCAATGTATGTGGAAAACATGGGACGTGCTGGAATTTGCCCAGATGTAATGCAAATTCTGGTGGTCCCCAGTCCCCACAATAAAGCAGCACACTGAGCACAGATATGGAGTGTTTTTCAGGCAGACAACGTATACCTGTGGTCACTGTCAGCAAAACTCTGCACTGTACTTCTGCTATATAATACAGCTGCTCCCCAGTCCGCACAATTAAGCAGTGTGAGCACAGATATATGCAGCACACTGAGCACAGATATGGAGCATTTTTTTCAGGCAGAGAATGGATAACTGGTGGTCACTGATCAGCAAAACTCTGCACTGTACTCCTCCTATATTATACAGCTGCTCCCCAGCCCTCCCCACAATTAAGCAATAGTGCACAATCAAGTTCAACAATAACGGAGAGGACGCCAGCCACGTCCTCTGCCTAACATTTCCAATGCACGAGTGAAAATGGCGGCGACGCGCGGCTGCTTATATAGAATCCGAATCTTGCGAGAATCCAACAGCGGGATGATGACGTTCGGGCGCGCTCGGGTTAACCGAGCCATACGGGAGAATCCGAGTATGGCTCGGACCCGTGTAAAAATAAGAATTTACTCACCGGTAATTCTATTTCTCGTAGTCCGTAGTGGATGCTGGGTACTCCGTAAGGACCATGGGGTATAGACAGGCTCCGCAGGAGACTGGGCACTCTTAAAAGAAAGATTAGGTACTATATCTGGTGTGCACTGGCTCCTCCCTCTATGCCCCTCCTCCAGACCTCAGTTAGGGAAACTGTGCCCGGAAGAGCTGACATTACTAGGAAAGGATTTGGAATCCAGGGTAAGACTCATACCAGCCACACCAATCACACCGTATAACTCGTGATAACTATACCCAGTTAACAGTATGAACAATAACTGAGCCTCTCTCAACAGATGGCTCATACAATAACCCTTTAGTTAAGCAATAACTATATACATGTATTGCAGAGAGTCCGCACTTGGGACGGGCTCCCAGCATCCACTACGGACTACGAGAAATAGAATTACCGGTGAGTAAATTCTTATTTTCTCTGACGTCCTAGTGGATGCTGGGTACTCCGTAAGGACCATGGGGATTATACCAAAGCTCCCAAACGGGCGGGAGAGTGCGGATGACTCTGCAGCACCGAATGAGCAAACTCAAGGTCCTCCTCAGCCAGGGTATCAAACTTGTAGAATTTTGCAAAAGTGTTTGAACCCGACCAAGTAGCAGCTCGGCAAAGTTGTAAAGCCGAGACCACTCGGGCAACCGCCCAAGAAGAGCCCACCTTCCTCGTAGAATGGGCTTTTACGGATTTAGGATGCGGCAGTCCAGCCGCAGAATGTGCAAGCTGAATCGTGCTACAGATCCAGCAAGCAATAGTCTGCTTTGAAGCAGGAGCACCCAGCTTGTTGGGTGCATGCAGGATAAATAGCGAGTCAGTTTTTCTGACTCTAGCCGTCCTGGAAACATAAAGTTTCAGGGCCCGGACTACGTCCAGCAACTTGGAATCCTCCAAGTTCCTAGTAGCCGCAGGCACCACAATAGGTTGGTTCAAATGAAACGATGATACCACCTTAGGGAGAAATTGGGGACGAGTCCTCCATTCTGCCCTTTCCATATGGAAGATCAGATATGGGCTTTTACATGACAAAGCCGCCAATACTGACACACGCCTAGTCCAAGCTAAGGCCAAAAGCATGACCACTTTCCACGTGAGATATTTTAGCTCCACGGTCTTAAGTGGCTCAAACCAGTGGGATTTTAGGAATCCAACACACGTTAAGATCCAAAGGTGCCACTGGAGGCACAAAAGGGGCTGAATATGCAGCACCCCTGTAACCACGTCCGAACTTCAGGCAGTGTAGCCAGTTCTTTTTGAGAGAAAAAAGGATAGGGCCGAAATCTTGGCCTTTATGGATCCTAATTTTAGGCCCATAGTCACTCCTGACTGTAGGAAGTGCAGGAATCGACCTCCCTGGAATTCCTCTGTAGGGCCTTCCTGGCCACACACCAAGCAACCTATTTTCGCCATATACAGTGAAAAAGTCTTGCTGTCACGTCTTTCCTAGCCTTTATCAGCGTAGGAATAACTGCATCCGGAATGCCCTTTTCCGCTAGGATCCGGCGTTCAACCGCCATGCCGTCCAACGCAGCCTCGGTAAGTCTTGGATCAGACAGGGTCCCTGTTGCAACATGTCCTGACTGAGAGGCAGAGGCCATGGGGTCCTCTGAGAGCATTTCTTGCAGTTCCGGGTACGGAGTCCTTCTTGGCCAATCCGGAGCAAAGAATATTGTTCACACTCCTCCGTTTATTACAATTCTCAGTCCTTGGGTCTGAGAGGAAGAGGAGGGAATATATAGACCGACTGGAACACCCAAGGTGTTACTAGTGCGACCACAGCTATCGCCTGAGAGTCCCTTGACCCAGCGTAAAACCTTTTTTATCTTTTTATTGAGGTGGGACGCCATGTAGTCCACCTGAGGCAGTTTCCATCAATTTGCAAAACTGCGTGAAGACTTCCTGATGAAGTCACCACTTTCCCGGGTGGAGGTCGTGTCCACTCCCGGAATGAACACTGCTGACAGTGCGCTTACTTGATTCTCCGCCCAGCGAAGAATTCTGGTGGCTTCTACCCTCGCCACCCTGCTCCTTGTGCCGCCCTGGTGGTTTACATGAGCCCCTGCGGTCTGACTGGATCAGAACCGGTTGGTCGCGAAGCAGGAACTCCGCTTGACTTAGGGCGTTGTATATGGCCCTTAGTTCAGGATATTGATGTGAAGGCAAGTCTGTTGGCTTGACCACAAACCTTGGAATTTTCTTCCCTGTGTAACTGCCCCCCACCCTCGGAGGCTTGCATCCGTGGTCACCAGGACCCAGTCCTGAATGCCGAATCTGCGGCCCTCGAGAAGGTGAGCACTCTGCAGCCACCACAGTAGAGACACCCTGGCCCTGGGGGATAGGGTGATTAACCGATGCATCTGAAGATGTGATCCGGACCACTTGTCCAGTAAGTTCCATTGTCCTTGCATGGAACCAGCCGAAGGGGATGGCCTAGTATGATGCCATCATCCTTCCCAGGACTCGAGTGCAGTGAAGCACTGACACCTGTTTTGGTTTTCAATAGATTCCTGACCAGTGTCATGAGCTCCTGAGCTCTCTCTATCGGGAGATAAACCCTCTTCTGGTCTGTGTCTAGGATCATGCCTAGGCGAGGCAGATGAGCTGTAGGAACCAACTGCGACTTCGGAATATATAGAATCCAGTCGTGTTGCCATTTCACTTCCAGAGAAGGTGATACGCTGTCCAGCAACTGCTCTCTTGATCTCGCTTTTATGAGGAGATCATCCCAGTATGTGATAATAGTGACACCTTGCTTCCGCAGGAGCACCATCATATCCGCCATTACCTTGGTGAAATTGGTAATGACAATCCCGTACCGCAATTCTGAGAAACGCCTGATGAGGTCGATAAATGGGGACACGAAGGTATGCATCCCTTATGTCCCGATTCATTTCAGGCTTGCAATGACCGCTCTTAGCGATTCCATCTTGAACCTGAACCTTTTCAGGTATATGTTCAGGGATTTTAATTCAATATGGGTCTAACCGAACCGTCTGGTTTCGGGATTATAACATGGTCGCATAATAACACCCTCTTGTTGAAGGAGGGGACCCTTGACCACCACCTGTTGAAGATACAATTTACGAATTGCAGTTAACACTGGCTCCCTCTCTTGGGGGGAAGCCCGCCGGGTCCTCGGTGAGGGGGCATCTTCTCACAGTCCAGCCTGTATCCCTGCGATACAATTTCTATTGCCCAGGGATCTAACAGGGAGTGAACCCACTTGTGGCTGAACTAACGAAGGCGTGTCCCCACCGGGCCGAGCTCCGCCTGTGGAGCCCCAGCGACATGCGGTGGATTTTTGTAGAGACCGGGGAGGACTTCTGTTCCTGGGGACTAGCTGTGTTGTACAGCTTCTTTCCTCTGCCCCCGGCTCTGACAAGAAAGGACGCACCTCAGACTTTCTTGTTTCTTTATTCGAAAAGCTGCATTTAATAATGTCGTGCTTTCCTAGGCTGTGCAGGAATATAAGGCAAAATATCAGAATTACCAGCTATAGCTGTGGAGACCATGCCCGAGAACCTTTCTCCACACAATCCTCAGCCTTCCATATGCCTCTTAAGTCGGCATCATCTGTCCAATGTATATTCTACAGGACACGTCAAGCAGAAATCGACATAGCTTTTGTCTCTAGGACCCAGTATACTCATGTCCCTTTGGGCATGCTTTATAATTATATATCTATCACTTAAGACAGCATCTTAAAATATTTATATGCATACTAGGGTCTCAATCTCTGCTGATAAGGTACCTGTCCACGCTGCCACAGCGCTATAAACCCATGCCGACACAATCGCCGGTCTGGGTAGTATACTAGAATGTGCACACTATCTGCAGAATCCCTGAGAATAGCTAGTGCAAACAGGACACCCAAGGGGAAGATTCTCAACACATCCTGGCCCTAGTGGGGAAAGGATACAGCCTGAGAATTCTCTTGTGGGAAGCTGCCGTCTCTTGTCTGGAGATTCCCGCTCTTTTTCCTCATGAGAGGAGGGAAATTTACCTCAGCATTCTTCCCCTTAACATGTGTACTCTCGTGTCAGGGACAGATGAGTCATCAGTGATATGCAAATCATCTTTTATTCCAATAATCATATATTGAATATCTTTTAGCCCTCTTGGCTGTAACTTTGCATTATCGTAGTCGACAGTGGAGTTAAACTCGGTGTCGATACTTTGTTATTTTGGATAGTGAACATAGAGAGACTCTGAAGGACTCTGTGACATAGGGACAGACCAGGGAAGATTTCCTTTCTGTTCCCTAACCTTTTGTGCAATAATTTTACCTCAGCACTTACACATATCCAAACAGGTGTCGGCGTTGTTGACGGAGACACCCTCGCACACACTTATCCGCTCTATCACCTCCTTAGAGGAGCCTTTTACCTCAGACATGTCGACACACGCGTACCGACACACCACACACACAGGGGATGCTCTATTTGAAGACAGTTCCCCCACCAGGCCCTTTGGAGAGACAGAGAGAGAGAGTATGCCAGCACACACCACAGCGCTATATAATACAGGGATGTACACTATACTGAGTGATTTTTCCCCTATAGCAGCTTATATACACAGTTTTGCGCCTAAATTTATGTGCCCCCCCTCTCTTTTTTACCCTTTGTGTACCAGGATACTGCAGGGGAGAGCCTGGGGAGCTTCCTTCCAGCTGAGCTGTGAAGAGAAAATGGCGCCGGTGTGCTGAGGAAGAAGGCCCGGCCCCCTCAGCGGCGGGCTTCTGTCCTTTTATGTACTTTAATGGCGGGGGTTAATGCATATATACAGTTTATCAGACTGTATTATGTGCTTTTCGCCAAGTAAGGTAATCTAATTGCTGCCCAGGGCGCCCCCCCCCAGCGCCCTGCACCCATCAGTGACCGGAGTGTGTGGTGTGCTAAGGGAGCAATGGCGCACAGCTGCAGTGCTGTGCGCTACCTTAATGAAGACCGGAGTCTTCAGCCGCCGATTTTCAACTTCTCTTCGTTCTTCTGGCTCTGCAAGGGGGACGGCGGCGCGGCTCCGGGACCGGACGACCGAGGACTGGGCCTGTGTTCGATCCCTCTGGAGCTAATGGTGTCCAGTAGCCTTAGAAGCCCAAGCTAGCTGCAAGCAGGTAGGTTCGCTTCTCTCCCCTGAGTCCCACGTAGCAGTGAGTCTGTTGCCAGCAGATCTCACTGAAAATAAAAAACCTAACAAATACTTTCTTTTCTAGGAAGCTCAGGAGAGCCCCTAGGGTGCATCCAGCTCTGGCCGGGCACAGCTACTAACTGAGGTCTGGAGGAGGGGCATAGAGGGAGGAGCCAGTGCACACCAGATATAGTACCTAATCTTTCTTTTAAGAGTGCCCAGTCTCCTGCGGAGCCCGTCTATACCCCATGGTCCTTACGGAGTACCCAGCATCCACTAGGACGTCAGAGAAAAGGGTAAAGTTCGGGCGGGTTCGGTTTCCGAGAAACCGAACCCGCTCATCACTAGTGAATTCCATCGGGACCCGGTGACTTATTAATCTTTAAATGTTTTAATCAGTCACAGACTACCTCCTCGCTTAAATAAGTACCTATCAGTGGGATATTCTCATTATTGAGATTGTGTGTTAGTCCCTGAATTGGGTGACATACCCCAGTTTTCATCCCTCCCGGGGCGTGCCCAGCATTCCCGAAGATGCTGGGCTGCTACCGGAGACTCTGTCTGCAATGCTGGCTCCTCCACATTGACAGGAGCCGGGTGCAGCACGGTAATGTCACAGTGCAGCACCTAGCTCTCTGTCATTGGGGAGGAGCTGGCATTTTGGTGTCATCACCTGGAAGGGTGACATCAGGGGATATATTTACCAAAGCACAGGTTTTAGAAGTGGAGATGTTGCCAATAGCAACCAATTAGATTCTAGCTATTAACTTCTAGAAAGTGCTAGATAAATGATAACATCTTCACATCTAAAAACCTACACTTTAGTAAATATACCACCAGGTTCGAGCCAATTCCCCCCCCCTCCCTGTGACACAAGTATTTTATTAATTATACTTTGTCACATTCATTATTTTAATTAAAGATATATTTTCCTTCTCTATGGACACAGGCGCAGATTTATTAAGCCTGGTGAGGTGATAAAGTGGAAGTTGATAAAGCACCAACCAATCAGCTCCTAACTTCCATGTTACAGGCTGGTTTGAAAAATTACAGGAGCTGACTTGTTTGGTGTGTTATCACCAGGCTTAATAACACACCAACCAGTCAGCTCCTAACTGTCATTTTTCAAACCAGCCTGTAACATGGAAGTTAGGAGCTGATTGTCTGGTGCTTTATCACCTTCCACTTTATCACTTCACCAGGCTTAATACATCTGCCCCTCAGTGTGTTATCATTACTTCATGTACCTCATATGTGTTATAATATTTATTTCTCTGACGTCCTAAGTGGATGCTGGGGACTCCGTCAGGACCATGGGGAATAGCGGCTCCGCAGGAGACAGGGCACAAAAGTAAAAGCTTTAGGATCAGGTGGTGTGCACTGGCTCCTCCCCCTATGACCCTCCTCCAAGCCTCAGTTAGATCTTTGTGCCCGGCCGAGAAGGGTGCAGTCTAGGTGGCTCTCCTAAAGAGCTGCTTAGAGTAAAAGTTTTGTTAGGTTTTTTTATTTTCAGTGAGTCCTGCTGGCAACAGGCTCACTGCATCGAGGGACTTAGGGGAGAAGAAGTGAACTCACCTGCGTGCAGGATGGATTGGCTTCTTAGGCTACTGGACACTAGCTCCAGAGGGACGATCACAGGTACAGCCTGGATGGGTCACCGGAGCCGCGCCGCCGACCCCCTTGCAGATGCTGAAGAGAGAAGAGGTCCAGAAATCGGCGGCTGAAGACTTCCCAGTCTTCTTAAAGTAGCGCACAGCACTGCAGCTGTGCGCCATTGCTCTCAGCACACTTCACACCAACGGTCACTGAGGGTGCAGGGCGCTGGGGGGGGCGCCCTGAGCAGCAATGAAAGTACCTATGCTGGCTAAAAATACATCACATATAGCCCCTGGGGCTATATGGATGTATTTAACCCCTGCCAGGTTGTCAGAAAAACGGGAGAAGAAGCCCGCCGAAAAGGGGGCGGGGCCTATTCTCCTCAGCACACAGCGCCATTTTCCCTCACAGAACTGCTGGTGGGAAGGCTCCCAGGCTCTCCCCTGCACTGCACTACAGAAACAGGGTTAAAACAGAGAGGGGGGGCATTTTTGTGGCGATATTATTACATATTAAGATGCTATAAGGGAAAACACTTATATAAGGTTGTCCCTGTAAAATTATAGCGTTTTGGTGTGTGCTGGCAAACTCTCCCTCTGTCTCCCCAAAGGGCTAGTGGGGTCCTGTCCTCTATCAGAGCATTCCCTGTGTGTGTGCTGTGTGTCGGTACGTGTGTGTCGACATGTATGAGGACGATGTTGGTGAGGAGGCGGAGCAATTGCCTGTAATGGTGATGTCACTCTCTAGGGAGTCGACACCGGAATGGATGGCTTATTTAGGGAATTACGTGATAATGTCAACAAGCTGCAAGGTCGGTTGACGACATGAGACGGCCGGCAAACCAATTAGTACCTGTCCAGGCGTCTCAAACACCGTCAGGGGCTTTAAAACGCCCATTACCTCAGTCGGTCGACACAGACACGGACACTGACTCCAGTGTCGACGGTGAAGAAACAAACGTATTTTCCATTAGGGCCACACGTTACATGTTAAGGGCAATGAAGGAGGTGTTACATATTTCTGATACTACAAGTACCACAAAAAAGGGTATTATGTGGGGTGTGAAAAAACTACCTGTGGTTTTTCCTGAATCAGATAAATTAAATGAAGTGTGTGATGATTAAAGGCGCTCACACGCTTATCAAAACAAGTGGCGTTACCGTCTCCAGATACGGCCGCCCTCAAGGAGCCAGCTAATAGGAGGCTGGAAAATATCCTAAAAAGTATATACACACATACTGGTGTTATACTGCGACCAGCGATCGCCTCAGCCTGGATGTGCAGCGCTGGGGTGGCTTGGTCGGATTCCCTGACTGAAAATATTGATACCCTTGACAGGGACAGTATTTTATTGACTATAGAGCATTTAAAGGATGCATTTCTATATATGCGAGATGCACAGAGGGATATTTGCACTCTGGCATCAAGAGTAAGTGCGATGTCCATGTCTGCCAGAAGATGTTTATGGACACGACAGTGGTCAGGTGATGCAGATTCCAAACGGCAGTATTGCCGTATAAAGGGGAGGAGTTATTTGGGGTCGGTCCATCGGACCTGGTGGCCACGGCAACAGCTGGAAAATCCACCTTTTTACCCCAAGTCACATCTCAGCAGAAAAAGACACCGTCTTTTCAGCCTCAGTCCTTTCGTCCCCATAAGGGCAAGCGGGCAAAAGGCCAGTCATATCTGCCCAGGGGTAGAGGAATGGAAGAAGACTGCAGCAGGCAGCCCCTTCCCAGGAACAGAAGCCCTCCACCGCTTCTGCCAAGTCCTCAGCATGATGCTGGGGCCGTACAAGCGGACTCAGGTGCGGTGGGGGGGGGGTCGTCTCAAGAGTTTCAGCGCGCAGTGGGCTCACTCGCAAGTGGACCCCTGGATCCTACAAGTAGTATCCCAGGGGTACAGATTGGAAATTCGAGACGTCTCCCCCTCGCAGGTTCCTGAAATCTGCTTTACCAACGTCTCCCTCCGACAGGGAGGCAGTATTGGAAACAATTCACAAGCTGTATTCCCAGCAGGTGATAATCAAAGTACCCCTCCTACAACAAGGAAAGGGGTATTATTCCACACTATTTGTGGTACTGAAGCCAGACGGCTCGGTGAGATTTATTCTAAATCTGAAATCTTTGAACACTTACATACAAAGGTTCAAATCAAGATGGAGTCACTCAGAGCAGTGATAGCGAACCAGGAAGAAGGGGACTATATGGTGTCCCTGGACATCAAGGATGCTTACCTCCATGTCCCAAATTGCCCTTCTCACCAAGGGTACCTCAGGTTCGTGGTACAGAACTGTCACTATCAGTTTCAGACGCTGCCGTTTGGATTGTCCACGGCACCCCGGGTCTTTACCAAGGTAATGGCCGAAATGATGATTCTTCTTCAAAGAAAAGGCGTCTTAATTATCCCTTACTTGGACGATCTCCTGATAAGGGCAAGGTCCAGAGAACAGTTGGAGGTCGGAGTAGCACTATCTCAAGTAGTTCTACGACAGCACGGGTGGATTCTAAATATTCCAAAATCGCAGCTGATTCCGACGACACGTCTGCTGTTACTAGGGATGATTCTGGACACAGTCCAGAAAAAGGTGTTTCTCCCGGAGGAGAAAGCCTGGGAGTTATCCGAGCTAGTTAGGAACCTCCTAGAACCAGGCCAAGTGTCAGTGCATCAATGCACAAGAGTCCTGGGAAAAATGGTGGCTTCTTACAAAGCGATTCCATTCGGCAGATTTCACGAAATAATTTTTCAGTGGGATCTGCTGGACGAATGGACCGGATCGCATCTTCAGATGCATCAGCGGATAATCCTGTCTCCAAGGACAAGGGTGTCTCTTCTGTGGTGGCTGCAGAGTGCTCATCTACTAGAGGGCAGCAGATTCGGCATTCAGGACTGGGTCCTGGTGACCACGGATGCCAGCCTGAGAGGCTGGGGAGCAGTCACACAGGGAAGAAATTTCCAAGGAGTGTGGTCAAGTCTGGAGACTTCTCTCCACATAAATATACTGGAGCTAAGGGCAAATTACAATGCTCTGAGCCTAGGAAGACCTCTGCTTCAAAGTCAACCGGTGCTGATCCAGTCGGACAACATCACGGCAGTCGCCCACGTAAACAGACAGGGCGACACAAGAAGCAGGAGGGCAATGGCAGAAGCTGCAAGGATTCTTCGCTGGGCGGAAAATCATGTGATAGCACTGTCAGCAGTGTTCATTCCGGGAGTGGACAACTGGGAAGCAGACTTCCTCAGCAGGCACGACCTCCACCCGGGAGAGTGGGGACTTCACACGGAAGTCTTCCACATGATTGTGAACCATTGGGAAAAACCAAAGGTGGACATGATGGCGTCCCGCCTGAACAAAAAACTGGACAGGTATTGCGCCAGGTCAAGAGACCCTCAGGCAATAGCTGTGGACGTTCTGGTAACACCGTGGGTGTACCAGTCGGTGTATGTGTTCCCTCCTCTGCTTCTCATACCTAAGGTACTGAGAATTATAAGACGTAGAGGAGTAAGAACTATACTCGTGGCTCCGGATTGGCCAAGAAGGGCTTGGTACCCGGAACTTCAAGAGATGCTCACAGAGGACTCATGGCCTCTGCCGCTAAGAAGGGACTTGCTTCAGCAAGTACCATGTCTGTTCCAAGACTTACCGCGGCTGCGTTTGACGGCATGGCGGTTGAACGCCGGATCCTAAGGGAAAAAGGCATTCCGGAAGAGGTCACTTCTACCCTGGTCAAAGCCAGGAAGGAGGTGACCGCACAACATTATCACCACATGTGGCGAAAATATGTTGCGTGGTGTGAGGCCAGGAAGGCCCCACGAAGAAATTTCAACTCGGTCGATTCCTGCATTTCCTGCAAACAGGAGTGTCTATGGGCCTCAAATTGGGATCCATTAAGGTTCAAATTTCGGCCCTGTCGATTTTCTTCCAGAAAGAATTGGCTTCAGTTCCTGAAGTCCAGAAGTTTGTCAAGGGAGTACTGCATATACAACCCCCTTTTGTGCCTCCAGTGGCACTGTGGGATCTCAACGTAGTTCTGGGATTCCTAAAATCACATTGGTTTAAACCGCTCAAATCTGTGGATTTGAAATATCTCACATGGAAAGTGACCATGATGTTGGCCCTGGCCTCGGCCAGGCGAGTGTCAGAATTGGCGGCTTTGTCTCACAAAAGCCCATATCTGATTGTCCATTCGGACAGGGCAGAGCTGCGGACTCGTCCCCAGTTTCTCCCTAAGGTGGTGTCAGCGTTTCACCTGAACCAGCTTATTGTGGTACCTGCGGCTACTAGGGACTTGGAGGACTCCAAGTTGCTAGATGTTGTCAGGGCCCTGAAAATATAGGTTTCCAGGACGGCTGGAGTCAGGAAAACTGACTCGCTGTTTATCCTGTTTGCACTAGAGATGAGCGGGTTCGGTTTCTTTGAATCCGAACCCGCACGAACTTCACTTTTTTTTCCACGGGTCCGAGCGACTCGGATCTTCCCGCCTTGCTCGGTTAACCCGAGCGCGCCCGAACGTCATCATGACGCTGTCGGATTCTCGCGAGGCTCGGATTCTATCGCGAGACTCGGATTCTATATAAGGAGCCGCGCGTCGCCGCCATTTTCACTCGTGCATTGAGATTGATAGGGAGAGGACGTGTCTGGCGTCCTCTCCATTAGAATAGAGATAGATAGATTAGATAGAGAGAGATTGTGCAGAGTCGCAGACAGAGTTAGTTTACCACAGTCAGTGACCAGTGCAGCAGCTAGTTAACTTTTATTTAATATAATATATCCGTTCACTTCTCTCTGCTATATCCGTTCTCTGCCTGAAAAAAAAAACGATACACAGCACAGTCAGTCACACAGTGTGACTCAGTCTGTGTGCACTCAGCTCAGCCCAGTGTGCTGCACAGTCATCAATGTATAAATTAAAAGCTTATAATTAATTGTGGGGGAGACTGGGGAGCACTGCAGGTTGTTAGCAGGAGCCAGGAGTACAATTATATTAATTAACAGTGCACACTTTTGCTGCAGGAGTGGTGACCAGTGCCTGGCCACCAGTATAGTATTGTTGTATACTACTAATATCTCTTTAAATATCAACCAGTCTATATTAGCAGCAGACACAGTACAGTGCGGTAGTTCACGGCTGTGGCTACCTCTGTGTCGGCACACGGCAGGCAGTCCGTCCGACCAGAATTGTATTATTTATTATTATATACCTACCACCTAACCGTGGTTTTTTTTTCATTCTTTATACCGTCATAGTGTCATCCTAATTGTTACGAGTATACTACTATCTCTTTATCAACCAGTGTACAGTGCGGTAGTTCACGGCTGTGGCTACCTCTGTGTCGGCACACGGCAGGCAGTCCGTCCGACCAGAATTGTATTATTTATTATTATATACCTACCACCTAACCGTGGTTTTTTTTTCATTCTTTATACCGTCATAGTGTCATCCTAATTGTTACGAGTATACTACTATCTCTTTATCAACCAGTGTACAGTGCGGTAGTTCACGGCTGTGGCTATCTCTGTGTCGGCACACAGCAGGCAGTCCGTCCGACCAGAATTGTATTATTTATTATTATATACCTACCACCTAACCGTGGTTTTTTTTTCATTCTTTATACCGTCATAGTGTCATCCTAATTGTTACGAGTATACTACTATCTCTTTATCAACCAGTGTACAGTGCGGTAGTTCACGGCTGTGGCTACCTCTGTGTCGGCACACGGCAGGCAGTCCGTCCGACCAGAATTGTATTATTTATTATTATATACCTACCACCTAACCGTGGTTTTTTTTTCATTCTTTATACCGTCATAGTGTCATCCTAATTGTTACGAGTATACTACTATCTCTTTATCAACCAGTGTACAGTGCGGTAGTTCACGGCTGTGGCTACCTCTGTGTCGGCACACGGCAGGCAGTCCGTCCGACCAGAATTGTATTATTTATTATTATATACCTACCACCTAACCGTGGTTTTTTTTTCATTCTTTATACCGTCATAGTGTCATCCTAATTGTTACGAGTATACTACTATCTCTTTATCAACCAGTGTACAGTGCGGTAGTTCACGGCTGTGGCTACCTCTGTGTCGGCACACGGCAGGCAGTCCGTCCGACCAGAATTGTATTATTTATTATTATATACCTACCACCTAACCGTGGTTTTTTTTTCATTCTTTATACCGTCATAGTGTCATCCTAATTGTTACGAGTATACTACTATCTCTTTATCAACCAGTGTACAGTGCGGTAGTTCACGGCTGTGGCTACCTCTGTGTCGGCACACGGCAGGCAGTCCGTCCGACCAGAATTGTATTATTTATTATTATATACCTACCACCTAACCGTGGTTTTTTTTTCATTCTTTATACCGTCATAGTGTCATCCTAATTGTTACGAGTATACTACTATCTCTTTATCAACCAGTGTACAGTGCGGTAGTTCACGGCTGTGGCTACCTCTGTGTCGGCACACGGCAGGCAGTCCGTCCGACCAGAATTGTATTATTTATTATTATATACCTACCACCTAACCGTGGTTTTTTTTTCATTCTTTATACCGTCATAGTGTCATCCTAATTGTTACGAGTATACTACTATCTCTTTATCAACCAGTGTACAGTGCGGTAGTTCACGGCTGTGGCTACCTCTGTGTCGGCACACGGCAGGCAGTCCGTCCGACCAGAATTGTATTATTTATTATTATATACCTACCACCTAACCGTGTTTTTTTTTTCATTCTTTATACCGTCATAGTGTCATCCTAATTGTTACGAGTATACTACTATCTCTTTATCAACCAGTGTACAGTGCGGTAGTTCACGGCTGTGGCTACCTCTGTGTCGGCACACGGCAGGCAGTCCGTCCGACCAGAATTGTATTATTTATTATTATATACCTACCACCTAACCGTGGTTTTTTTTTCATTCTTTATACCGTCATAGTGTCATCCTAATTGTTACGAGTATACTACTATCTCTTTATCAACCAGTGTACAGTGCGGTAGTTCACGGCTGTGGCTACCTCTGTGTCGGCACACGGCAGGCAGTCCGTCCGACCAGAATTGTATTATTTATTATTATATACCTACCACCTAACCGTGGTTTTTTTTTCATTCTTTATACCGTCATAGTGTCATCCTAATTGTTACGAGTATACTACTATCTCTTTATCAACCAGTGTACAGTGCGGTAGTTCACGGCTGTGGCTACCTCTGTGTCGGCACACGGCAGGCAGTCCGTCCGACCAGAATTGTATTATTTATTATTATATACCTACCACCTAACCGTGGTTTTTTTTTCATTCTTTATACCGTCGTCATAGTGTCATACTAGTTGTTACGAGTATACTACTATCTCTTTATCAACCAGTGTACAGTGCGGTAGTTCACGGCTGTGGCTACCTCTGTGTCGGCAGTCGGCAGGCAGTCCGTCCATCCATAATTGTATTATTATTATAATATATACCACCTAACCGTGGTTTTTTTTTCATTCTTTATACCGTCGTCATAGTGTCATACTAGTTGTTACGAGTATACTACTATCTCTTTATCAACCAGTGTACAGTGCGGTAGTTCACGGCTGTGGCTACCTCTGTGTCGGCAGTCGGCAGGCAGTCCGTCCATCCATAATTGTATTATTATTATAATATATACCACCTAACCGTGGTTTTTTTTTCATTCTTTATACCGTCGTCATAGTGTCATACTAGTTGTTACGAGTATACTACTATCTCTTTATCAACCAGTGTACAGTGCGGTAGTTCACGGCTGTGGCTACCTCTGTGTCGGCAGTCGGCAGGCAGTCCGTCCATCCATAATTGTATTATTATTATAATATATACCACCTAACCGTGGTTTTTTTTTCATTCTTTATACCGTCGTCATAGTGTCATACTAGTTGTTACGAGTATACTACTATCTCTTTATCAACCAGTGTACAGTGCGGTAGTTCACGGCTGTGGCTACCTCTGTGTCGGCAGTCGGCAGGCAGTCCGTCCATCCATAATTGTATTATTATTATAATATATACCACCTAACCGTGGTTTTTTTTTCATTCTTTATACCGTCGTCATAGTGTCATACTAGTTGTTACGAGTATACTACTATCTCTTTATCAACCAGTGTACAGTGCGGTAGTTCACGGCTGTGGCTACCTCTGTGTCGGCAGTCGGCAGGCAGTCCGTCCATCCATAATTGTATTATTATTATAATATATACCACCTAACCGTGGTTTTTTTATACCACCTAACCGTGGCAGTCCGTCCATAATTGTATACTAGTATCCAATCCATCCATCTCCATTGTTTACCTGAGGTGCCTTTTAGTTCTGCCTATAAAATATGGAGAACAAAAAAGTTGAGGTTCCAAAATTAGGGAAAGATCAAGATCCACTTCCACCTCGTGCTGAAGCTGCTGCCACTAGTCATGGCCGAGACGATGAAATGCCAGCAACGTCGTCTGCCAAGGCCGATGCCCAATGTCATAGTACAGAGCATGTCAAATCCAAAACACCAAATATCAGAAAAAAAAGGACTCCAAAACCTAAAATAAAATTGTCGGAGGAGAAGCGTAAACTTGCCAATATGCCATTTACCACACGGAGTGGCAAGGAACGGCTGAGGCCCTGGCCTATGTTCATGGCTAGTGGTTCAGCTTCACATGAGGATGGAAGCACTCAGCCTCTCGCTAGAAAACTGAAAAGACTCAAGCTGGCAAAAGCACCGCAAAGAACTGTGCGTTCTTTGAAATCCCAAATCCACAAGGAGAGTCCAATTGTGTCGTTTGCGATGCCTGACCTTCCCAACACTGGACGTGAAGAGCATGCGCCTTCCACTATTTGCATGCCCCCTGCAAGTGCTGGAAGGAGCACCCGCAGTCCAGTTCCTGATAGTCAGATTGAAGATGTCAGTGTTGAAGTACACCAGGATGAGGAGGATATGGGTGTTGCTGGCGCTGGGGAGGAAATTGACCAGGAGGATTCTGATGGTGAGGTGGTTTGTTTAAGTCAGGCACCCGGGGAGACACCTGTTGTCCGTGGGAGGAATATGGCCGTTGACATGCCAGGTGAAAATACCAAAAAAATCAGCTCTTCGGTGTGGAGGTATTTCACCAGAAATGCGGACAACAGGTGTCAAGCCGTGTGTTCCCTTTGTCAAGCTGTAATAAGTAGGGGTAAGGACGTTAACCACCTCGGAACATCCTCCCTTATACGTCACCTGCAGCGCATTCATAATAAGTCAGTGACAAGTTCAAAAACTTTGGGTGACAGCGGAAGCAGTCCACTGACCAGTAAATCCCTTCCTCTTGTAACCAAGCTCACGCAAACCACCCCACCAACTCCCTCAGTGTCAATTTCCTCCTTCCCCAGGAATGCCAATAGTCCTGCAGGCCATGTCACTGGCAAGTCTGACGAGTCCTCTCCTGCCTGGGATTCCTCCGATGCATCCTTGCGTGTAACGCCTACTGCTGCTGGCGCTGCTGTTGTTGCCGCTGGGAGTCGATGGTCATCCCAGAGGGGAAGTCGTAAGCCCACTTGTACTACTTCCAGTAAGCAATTGACTGTTCAACAGTCCTTTGCGAGGAAGATGAAATATCACAGCAGTCATCCTACTGCAAAGCGGATAACTGAGGCCTTGGCATCCTGGGTGGTGAGAAACGTGGTTCCGGTATCCATCATTACTGCAGAGCCAACTAGAGACTTGTTGGAGGTACTGTGTCCCCGGTACCAAATACCATCTAGGTTCCATTTCTCTAGGCAGGCGATACCGAAAATGTACACAGACCTCAGAAAAAGAGTCACCAGTGTCCTAAAAAATGCAGCTGTACCCAATGTCCACTTAACCACGGACATGTGGACAAGTGGAGCAGGGCAGGGTCAGGACTATATGACTGTGACAGCCCACTGGGTAGATGTATGGACTCCCGCCGCAAGAACAGCAGCGGCGGCACCAGTAGCAGCATCTCGCAAACGCCAACTCTTTCCTAGGCAGGCTACGCTTTGTATCACCGCTTTCCAGAATACGCACACAGCTGAAAACCTCTTACGGCAACTGAGGAAGATCATCGCGGAATGGCTTACCCCAATTGGACTCTCCTGTGGATTTGTGGCATCGGACAACGCCAGCAATATTGTGTGTGCATTAAATCTGGGCCAATTCCAGCACGTCCCATGTTTTGCACATACCTTGAATTTGGTGGTGCAGAATTTTTAAAAAAACGACAGGGGCGTGCAAGAGATGCTGTCGGTGGCCAGAAGAATTGCGGGACACTTTCGGCGTACAGGCACCACGTACAGAAAACTGGAGCACCACCAAAAACTACTGAACCTGCCCTGCCATCATCTGAAGCAAGAAGTGGTAACGAGGTGGAATTCAACCCTCTATATGCTTCAGAGGTTGGAGGAGCAGCAAAAGGCCATTCAAGCCTATACAATTGAGCACGATATAGTAGGTGGAATGCACCTGTCTCAAGTGCAGTGGAGAATGATTTCAACGTTGTGCAAGGTTCTGATGCCCTTTGAACTTGCCACACGTGAAGTCAGTTCAGACACTGCCAGCCTGAGTCAGGTCATTCCCCTCATCAGGCTTTTGCAGAAGAAGCTGGAGGCATTGAAGAAGGAGCTAACACGGAGCGATTCCGCTAGGCATGTGGGACTTGTGGATGCAGCCCTTAATTCGCTTAACAAGGATTCACGGGTGGTCAATCTGTTGAAATCAGAGCACTACATTTTGGCCACCGTGCTCGATCCTAGATTTAAAGCCTACCTTGGATCTCTCTTTCCGGCAGACACAGGTCTGCTGGGGTTGAAAGACCTGCTGGTGACAAAATTGTCAAGTCAAGCGGAACGCGACCTGTCAACATCTCCTCCTTCACATTCTCCCGCAACTGGGGGTGCGAGGAAAAGGCTCAGAATTCCGAGCCCACCCGCTGGCGGTGATGCAGGGCAGTCTGGAGCGACTGCTGATGCTGACATCTGGTCCGGACTGAAGGACCTGACAACGATTACGGACATGTCGTCTACTGTCACTGCATATGATTCTCTCAACATTGATAGAATGGTGGAGGATTATATGAGTGACCGCATCCAAGTAGGCACGTCACACAGTCCGTACTTATACTGGCAGGAAAAAGAGGCAATTTGGAGGCCCTTGCACAAACTGGCTTTATTCTACCTAAGTTGCCCTCCCACAAGTGTGTACTCCGAAAGAGTGTTTAGTGCCGCCGCTCACCTTGTCAGCAATCGGCGTACGAGGTTACATCCAGAAAATGTGGAGAAGATGATGTTCATTAAAATGAATTATAATCAATTCCTCCGCGGAGACATTGACCAGCAGCAATTGCCTCCACAAAGTACACAGGGAGCTGAGATGGTGGATTCCAGTGGGGACGAATTGATAATCTGTGAGGAGGGGGATGTACACGGTGATATATCGGAGGGTGAAGATGAGGTGGACATCTTGCCTCTGTAGAGCCAGTTTGTGCAAGGAGAGATTAATTGCTTCTTTTTTGGGGGGGGTCCAAACCAACCCGTCATATCAGTCACAGTCGTGTGGCAGACCCTGTCACTGAAATGATGGGTTGGTTAAAGTGTGCATGTCCTGTTTTGTTTATACAACATAAGGGTGGGTGGGAGGGCCCAAGGATAATTCCATCTTGCACCTCTTTTTTCTTTTCTTTTTCTTTGCATCATGTGCTGATTGGGGAGGGTTTTTTGGAAGGGACATCCTGCGTGACACTGCAGTGCCACTCCTAGATGGGCCCGGTGTTTGTGTCGGCCACTAGGGTCGCTAATCTTACTCACACAGCTACCTCATTGCGCCTCTTTTTTTCTTTGCGTCATGTGCTGTTTGGGGAGGGTTTTTTGGAAGGGACATCCTGCGTGACACTGCAGTGCCACTCCTAGATGTGCCCGGTGTTTGTGTCGGCCACTAGGGTCGCTAATCTTACTCACACAGTCAGCTACCTCATTGCGCCTCTTTTTTTCTTTGCGTCATGTGCTGTTTGGGGAGGGTTTTTTGGAAGGGCCATCCTGCGTGACACTGCAGTGCCACTCCTAGATGGGCCCGGTGTTTGTGTCGGCCACTAGGGTCGCTTATCTTACTCACACAGCGACCTCGGTGCAAATTTTAGGACTAAAAATAATATTGTGAGGTGTGATGTGTTCAGAATAGGCTGAAAATGAGTGTAAATTATGTTTTTTGAGGTTAATAATACTTTGGGATCAAAATTACCCCCAAATTCTATGATTTAAGCTGTTTTTTAGGGTTTTTTTAAAAAAACACCCGAATCCAAAACACACCCGAATCCGACAAAAAAAATTCGGTGAGGTTTTGCCAAAACGCGGTCGAACCCAAAACACGGCCGCGGAACCGAACCCAAAACCAAAACACAAAACCCGAAAAATTTCCGGCGCTCATCTCTAGTTTGCACCCAACAAGCTGGGTGCTCCTGCTTCTAAGCAGACGATTGCTCGTTGGATTTGTAGTACAATTCAGCTTGCACATTCTGTGGCAGGCCTGCCACAGCCAAAATCTGTAAATGCCCATTCCACAAGGAAGGTGGGCTCATCTTGGGCGGCTGCCCGAGGGGTCTCGGCTTTACAACTTTGCCGAGCAGCTACTTGGTCAGGGGCAAACACGTTTGCTAAATTCTACAAATTTGATACCCTGGCTGAGGAGGACCTGGAGTTCTCTCATTCGGTGCTGCAGAGTCATCCGCACTCTCCCGCCCGTTTGGGAGCTTTGGTATAATCCCCATGGTCCTGACGGAGTCCCCAGCATCCACTTAGGACGTCAGAGAAAATAAGAATTTACTTACCGATAATTCTATTTCTCGTAGTCCGTAGTGGATGCTGGGCGCCCATCCCAAGTGCAGATTGTCTGCAATACTTGTACATAGTTATTGTTACAAAAATCGGGTTATTATTGTTGTGAGCCATCTTTTCAGAGGCTCCGCTGTTATCATGCTGTTAACTGGGTTCAGATCACAGGTTGTACAGTGTGATTGGTGTGGCTGGTATGAGTCTTACCCGGGATTCAAAATCCTTCCTTATTGTGTACGCTCGTCCGGGCACAGTATCCTAACTGAGGCTTGGAGGAGGGTCATAGGGGAGGAGCCAGTGCACACCACCTGATCCTAAAGCTTTAACTTTTGTGCCCTGTCTCCTGCGGAGCCGCTATTCCCCATGGTCCTGACGGAGTTCCCAGCATCCACTACGGACTACGAGAAATAGAATTATCGGTAAGTAAATTCTTATTTTCTTACCTCCTAACTCTGTAATGTGTCTCTGTTTTGTACAGGTAATGCTGGCACATGATGCCATAGCCAATAAACATCTGGCCATGAAAATCATCATGCAGAGTGAACTACAGGAAGAAGAAGACAACAGAAAAGAATCCTCAATGAAGCATCTGGAAAAAACTGTCTGATACATGGGATCAGTGTCTTCCAGACTGAGGCACTGTACATTGTAGAAAATAGTCAGGAAAATGTTGTTGCTGTTCCTGAGCATCCTTACATGCTGAGGCAGGGAGCAACTTCATGTGCTGTCACACAGACACCTCTTTTCACGGTGACTTCTGTGTACAAAAGAATGTTATGTAGAACTTTTACCATGGCAAGTACCAGGGCCGTTTCTAGACAATTTGGCTCCCAGTGCGAGATTTCAAAATGCGCCCCCCCCCCCCCCCCCCCCATTGGTATAAAAAAAAAATGCGTCCCCCCCCCCATATAGCCAGAAAAAAAGCATGCGCGCGCCTAAGGCGCGCGCGCTCCCGACAAGGCTGTGTGGCCTGATTAAAATGGGCGTGGTCTCATTTCAGTGGGCGTGGCCTCGTCTGATATCACACCCACCACAGGGGGAAAAAATAAAAATAAAAAAGTCCCCTTTTTACACATTACACCAGGCAAGTGTCCCCATATTACACAGCGCGGCAGGCAGGTGTCCCCATTTACAAAGTGCGGCAGGCAGGTGTCCCCATTTTACAAAGTGCGGCAGGCAGGTGTCCCCATTTAACAAAGTGCGGCAGGCAGGTGTCCCCATTTTACACAGTACGGTAAGCAGATATCCCCATTTTACACAGTACGCAGGCAGGTGTCCCCATTTTACACAGTACGCAGGCACGTGCCCCCATTTTACACAGTACGCAGGCACGTGCCCCCATTTTACACAGTGCGGCAGGTATCCCCATTTTACACAGTACGCAGGCATGTGTCCCCATTTTACACAGTGCGGTAGGTATCCCCATTTTATACAGTGCGGCAGGTATCCCCATTTTATACAGTGCGGCAGGTGCCCCCATTTTACACAGTGCGGCAGGTATCCCCATTTTATACAGTGCGGCAGGTATCCCTATTTTATACAGTGCGGCAGGTATCCCCATTTTATACAGTGCGGCAGGTGCCCCCATTTTACACAGTGCGGCAGGTATCCCCATTTTACACAGTGCGGCAGGTGCCCCCATTTTACACAGTGCGGCAGGTGCCCCCATTTTACACAGTGCGGCAGGTGCCCCCATTTTACACAGTGCGGCAGGTATCCCCATTTTATACAGTGCGGCAGGTGTCCCCATTTTACACAGTGCGGCAGGTGCCCCCATTTTACACAGTGCGCAGGTGCCCCCATTTTATACAGTGCGGCAGGTGCCCCCATTTTACACAGTGCAGCAGGTATCCCCATTTTATACAGTGCGCCAGGTGCCCCCATTTTACACAGTGCGGCAGGCAGGGCCGTTTCTAGACAATTTGGCTCCCAGTGCGAGATTTCAAAATGCGCCCCCCCCCCCCCCCCCCCCCATTGGTATAAGAAAAAATTGCGTGCCCCCCCGATAAAGCCAGAAAAAAAGCATGCGCGCGCCTAAGGCGCGCGCGCTCCTGACAAAGCTGTGTGGCCTGATTAAAATGGGCGTGGTCTCATTTCAGTGGGCGTGGCCTCGTCTGATATCACACCCACCACAGGGGGAAAAATAAAAATAAAAAAGTCCCCTTTTTACACATTACACCAGGCAAGTGTCCCCATATTACACAGCGCGGCAGGCAGGTGTCCCCATTTACAAAGTGCGGCAGGCAGGTGTCCCCATTTTACAAAGTGCGGCAGGCAGGTGTCCCCATTTAACAAAGTGCGGCAGGCAGGTGTCCCCATTTTACACAGTACGGTAAGCAGATATCCCCATTTTACACAGTACGCAGGCAGGTGTCCCCATTTTACACAGTACGCAGGCACGTGCCCCCATTTTACACAGTACGCAGGCACGTGCCCCCATTTTACACAGTGCGGCAGGTATCCCCATTTTACACAGTACGCAGGCATGTGTCCCCATTTTACACAGTGCGGTAGATATCCCCATTTTACACAGTGCGGTAGGTATCCCCATTTTATACAGTGCGGCAGGTATCCCCATTTTATACAGTGCGGCAGGTGCCCCCATTTTACACAGTGCGGCAGGTATCCCCATTTTATACAGTGCGGCAGGTATCCCCATTTTATACAGTGCGGCAGGTATCCCCATTTTATACAGTGTGGCAGGTGCCCCCATTTTACACAGTGCGGCAGGTATCCCCATTTTACACAGTGCGGCAGGTGCCCCCATTTTACACAGTGCGGCAGGTGCCCCCATTTTACACAGTGCGGCAGGTATCCCCATTTTACACAGTGCGGCAGGTGCCCCCATTTTACACAGTGCGGCAGGTGCCCCCATTTTACACAGTGCGGCAGGTATCCCCATTTTATACAGTGCGGCAGGTGTCCCCATTTTACACAGTGCGGCAGGTGCCCCCATTTTACACAGTGCGGCAGGTGCCCCCATTTTATATAGTGCGGCAGGTGCCCCCATTTTACACAGTGCAGCAGGTATCCCCATTTTATACAGTGCGGCAGGTGCCCCCATTTTACACAGTGCGGCAGGTGCCCCCATTTTACACAGTGCGGCAGGTATCCCCATTTTACACAGTGCGGCAGGTGTCAAGTGGGGAGAGAGAGAGGGAGAGAATACTTACAACTTGCCGCTCTTCGGGTCCCGCGCGCCGGCCGCCTCCTCCGTCGATGGTTATCTTCTCCAGTCCTCTCCTCCCTCTCTCTTCCACCCGAGCGCTCCTGCTGGGGGGGCGGGGCTTCGCGGAATGACGCGTTTGCGTCGTGACGTCACGACGCAAACGCGTCATTCCGCGAAGCCCCGCCGAGCAGGAGCGCTCGGGGGGAGAGAGAGGGAGGAGAGGAGTAGTCACGAAGTGCCGCGGCGGGCGCCCCGTGCGGTTGCACGGCTCGCCCGCCGCTAGAAACGGCACTGGCAAGTACTATTCTACAACACACAACATTCATACACTTTGCAAACTTTCCTTTTCCTCTGAGCATGGCGCATTTGGGTCTGGTATGGAAGGTAGATAGTAACTAGGTCGACAGTGTCTAGGACGACCACTATTGGTCGACAGTAACTAGGTCAACAGGGTCTTTAGGTCGACAGGGTCTTTAGGTCGACAGGTCAAAAGGTCAATGTGAGATTTTTATGGGGGGGGGTTGTGTCGTTTTCTTCGTAGAGTGACCGGGAAACGGTCATGGTGATTTCTACAACACACAACATTCATACACTTTGCAAACTTTCCTTTTCCTCTGAGCATGGCGCATTTGGGTCTGGTATGGAAGGTAGATAGTAACTAGGTCGACAGTGTCTAGGATGACCACTATTGGTCGACAGTCTCTAGGTCAACAGGGTCTCTAGGTCGACATGGTCTTTAGGTCGACAGGTCAAAAGGTCGACATGAGATTTTTATGGGGGGGTGTTGTGTCGTTTTCTTCGTAGAGTGACCGGGAACCCCAATTAGTGCACTGTGTCCTTTTGCATGGCTCGCTTCGCGTGCCATGCTTCGGGCAAGGTGCCTCGCTGCGCTCGGCACAGGTTACTGTTCCCAATTGTGGTCCACGTGGATCGTTAAGTATGAAAAGGTTCAAAAAAAGAAAAAATCGTGAAAAGCTCATGTCGACCTTTTGACCTGTGAACCTAGAACATGTCGACCTAGAGACCCTGTCAACCTAGTTACTGTCGACCAATGGTGGTCGACCTAGTTACTGTTGACCTAGAGATAGAGACTGGATCCCGCGCATTTAGCCCTTTAAAAATCGATCAGGGAGCTAAAACAGCCTAGCATGATGACTAGACTCAGATGTACAGTATGGGAGTTTTGCAGGCGTGTTGCTGAAAGTGGTTGTGTACAGAGATGCTGAATCGCTCACATTGGAGGCCATGCCTCAGACGGATGATCTGCACCTAGGAGATGTTGTTACCGGTAGTGGTGCACTAAAAGTGGTTGCACGGATGCACACCAGGGATGGGCTTTATAGTGGCATTAACATGAAGTCTCAGACCCAACTGCAGCAAAAGACGTAAGGAAGATTGTGTCAGCACAAATGAGGAGTGAGTATCCCGCCCACCTTGATAAACCCCGCCCCCTCAACAGATCCTTCTCCCATTAGGGTAACTTCCAGAAATTTCCTGGGCTGGTTTTACATCCCAATCTGCCCCAGCTTGTGGTTATTGCACCCATAATTACTTTGTTGTATTATGTATTATTTGATCCTGTTCAGTCAGAAGTATGCAGAGGTAGATGGCATTAAGAAACTTTTACAAGACAAGAAGCTTTTGAGTATGAGTTTGTTTTGTTTCTTGGCTGTCTTTCTCCAAATCATTATCTTCTTTTCACAATCTCTCTGGAGATAACAAAATATAGGTGCCATTTATACAGAGAAAAGCTGAAAGCTTTCAAGTGTCATGTGAAGACAGAGGGTGGAGGCGGGAAAATATTTTACATTACACAGAGTGAACAGACCTCAAGGGTACATTCCAAAGCCTCTCTCCTGACTTCATTTTGTGTCATGTAACTGTGGTTGTCATGGTAGCTCATGACACTGTACAGAATTTGAAATCAATAATAGCAGTTTAAGAACAAAACACAAGGAAAAAATTGTAACTACCAACATATAAAAGTGCTGCTTTAACTCGTGACGTCACATGAGGAGTGTCAGTGGCAAAAACATGTGGAGAAGTCGGCATTGTGACGTCCGGGATCCCAACTACTGGTATTGTAACCGCATCCCACGGAGAGCTGCCAAGAAACTTCGGACAGCTATACAGCACCGCATTACTGGCTGCAGGCTACAGTGTGCCGATCCAGGCAACCTGCTAGCCAGATACAGAGATCGTGGCGACAGCACTGCCCGCACACCCCTCCCTATGGTCCTGATGAAATGTGTCAGTCAATGAAAGATTAACTAACCCAATCTTAGTTTTTGTACCAACACAAAATAAAAGATTCCCAACAGGTTCTTACCTGACTTTTAAGCACCAGTTTTAGTGTGAATGAAATAAAGTTTGTGAAAAGCTGCTTCAGCCAGCCAGGCCTGCAAGAAACAAGACTTTTCTTATTATAGCAGTAAAAATGCATAATATTAATTGTCATTTTAATACATAATATACTCAGCATGGATGTCAGTATGTCTTTAAATATGCTCCTCTTACTCCTTGTTTCCATGCAGGTGTAAGACCAGGTCATGAAAGGTCAGGTAACAGTCAGACGTGTCTGCAGCAACACGCTTATTCCCACAAGCTGTGAACACAAGATGTAAGTAGGTGAGACATAGTGCAGGCCACTGACACCCAGAGAATGCAGGAAGTTACTGTTTTACCTCCATTTCTTATTCAGATTTCTTACTACAAGTGAGAGATAATTGAATTTTTTAATGATGTGCAAAATAATGTATATACAGTTCAAATTAATGGGAGGCGGTTGCACATACACAGATCGCCAGCGCACGCCATATCCCGGTGATTGTCCTGTTGTGCATACACAGATCGCCAGGAACCTGTCGCCCACGCCATATCTCTGTGACTGTTCTATTGCAAATACACAGATCGCCAGGAACCTGGCACCCACACCATATCCCAGTGACTGTCCTATTGCGCATACAATGATCGCCAGAAACGTGGCACCCACGCCATATCCCGGTGACTGTCCTATTGCAGATCCACAGATCGTCAGGAACCTGGCACCCACGCCATATCCTGGTGATTGTCCTATTGCACATACACAGATCACCAGGAACCTGGTGCTCATGCCATATCCCGGTTATTGTCCTATTGCGCATACACAGATCGCCAGGAAAATGACACACAACCATTTTCATGGTGATTTCTGCGGCATCAATGAACAGGAAAGTATTGTCTATACCGCGTGGGCCCCCACACAACCTGCCCCCATTATGCATGCTATTGCTCACATTTATTCCCAGTGTTTGTCAGGACTGCCTGCATTAAAACTGGCCTGTCAGAAATCTTCATGCCTGCATTAGAACTGGCTTCCCAGCAGCCCCCTCCATTGTGGGAAGACGGAGGGGAGACCACCGGGAGCCACGGAGACCATAAAAGGGATAAGTCTTTTTTGTATTTATTTTTTTCACACACCGCAGGGTTTTCATAGCTGAAAACCTGCTATTTTTTTAATTGGATGCCATGGGTATTGGGAGCACGAATACCCATGGTAATCCAAAATTGGGCACTAGGTCATACTTACCTACATTGTAAGTCTCCTCTCCGGGAGAAGCCCGGAGAGGAGACGCTGCAGGTGTCTTCGGGGGGCGGGGCCGGACTGTGACATCACTGATTTGCGTCATTTTAACCCCTTCTCCACCCGACGGACCCGCGAATGCGGGAGGTTATCTCTCCATCCCGCTCGCATCACTAGGGTGCGGTCAGGATGCAGGAGACCTGCCCACTCTTCCGGGGGTGCGGGGGGCTACCCCAACAAAACGGGAGCCTCCCGCAGCTTCCGGGAGAGTAGGTAAGTATGCACTAGGTACACAAGGTTTTTTACCTTGCTAAATCTTGCATCCAATTAAATTCCTCCTTACGGTACAAACCGACTAAATTGCATCAGTATGCCTATGGTCAGTCAGTCATACTTATGTGATCATCAGAGGACTACATTTTCCAGCCAGCTTTATCTAATTTACTCTACCAATTTTCATCATGCAGAACTTTATTCATACATACCATACTTACCTACGCTACCTCATTGTGCAGGAGACTCCCTGAAATAGAAGCAATCTCCCTGACTCCCTGAATAGTCCAGCAATCTCCCTGATTGCACCTTAACCCCATTATACAGCTGTTACATTCTGGGGGGGGGATAAATCACAGGTACATACATTCAAATGGGAACATCACTGTCATTTCCCTGCATTGGTTATAAGACACGATGATGATGTAAGTCATTTTTATGACACGTCTCTCAGATGAAGCAGTACACGTCCACACTGATAGGTATTACTTTCATATCTCCCTGAAATGCTTTTTCAAAAGTAGGCAAGTATGATACATACTAATAATAATATAATGTATAATGTAAAGCCAATAAGGTTCAAAACTACCACAGTTATTTACCAGTATTTAGTTTGTGTAACCTAAGCAACGATTAAATAGTAAATATGAAACACATATGAAAACCTGGGGCCTAGCTTTTAAATTTTATGGAAAATGTCTTCTGGATTATGGTTTATTACTAATTTACAACAGTAGTAGGTGGCAGTATAGGGAAGTCTGAGCACTGCGCCCTGAATGGAATACATACTATTTCCCGGCGGGCGAGATGCCGGCTGTTAAGATCCCTACAGCGGCATCCCGGACCGCCAGAAAGGTGGCAGCGAGGCGAGCGGTACGAGGATCCTATCCTATATTTATAAATAAAGAACATTAAACCCAAAACACATTTTTGTTCACAATAGGGCCCCTTGATACACTTAGATAATTGCAAATGAATAATATCCTTTATTATCCTGGATTAACATTCTCTGTTAACATATCATTGTGTTTACTTACTTAGTTTTGTGTTTACTTGTAAATCAGTGGAGGAAAAGATTTCAAAGTCAACTGATTGTTCAACCTTCACGCTACAGGTGAAACATTAACAATTGTTATTAAGATTAGACATGCATGAAGCGATTTAAGAGTTAATTTACCACATATATACATTTGCATGGGTTAAAAAAAGTATTTCCAGTATGTCCCCTCAATATTAGCCTATGATACAACCAGGTGTGAAATGTAGGGTTCCGGATGGGTCACATGTGTCTGAGGTTCGGAGACGTGGTATTAGTGATCACATTAATGTGGCGAGACTGTGATGATACAATTAAATGTGAGTTGCATCATTTATTTTAATGTAATTACAATGTTGTATTATATTCAACAAACATGAGCCATGGACCATGGTTATAGTCTAGGGACACAATACAATAAATGTTACTTGAGTTGTTAACATAATAGAAATACAGTATATGGCAGCGATTTCCAAAAAATTTTGAATCACGGCGCCCTAGAATATCAGAATTTATTTCACGGCACCCCTAAGCCAAAAATGTCTTATTGAGGAATTTAGAAAGAAATATTATATTAAGTAGATCGCATTTATATGTCATCCTTAGGGTCAGTTGTGTGGTGAGGGACAAGATTTGCTTCTGTTTGGCCACATATTTTATGACTGGCAGCCACCAGCACTGGTTTTGCCTATTATATTGACCATGAATAATTTGAATTGGTCCTGGACCACCAACCCAAGGCACCCCTGCAAGTGTCCCGAGGCACCCCAGGGAGCCACGGCACACAGTTTGGGAACCTCTGGTATATGGCCTTATTATTAAGAGCCCTTTGTTGCAATAAACAAAAAGTCCCTGTAATTTATATTATAAAAAAAAAAAAAAACCTGTTGCCAGAGTGGTTCAGGCCCAGAGCATTAAGAGTTAACTTAACACATCACCGCACCAGTGTTCTCAGTTGTGCGCATGTAGCCTGAGTTGGCAATAACAGAGGAAGTACAGCCGCTAATATCTTACTGACGGTTATTGCTGGTGATGATAAAAATTCCTATCGCTGGAAATAATCTATCATATGATCATATGATGATATCTTTCACCAGAAAAAACACCCATTTTGCTGTAAATAGGGCTCTTTACACACCGATGACTTATGTCCCTTTCATTTTAATTATGTCTATGTAACTCTCCCGCTGAATAATGAGGTAAGCTTTCCTACAGTAGGTGCAAAACACAAAAAACAAAAGAGAGTGAGAGTTGATTAAAGCATGAGGGAAATCAGTAGCGGATCTTGCCACGGGCAAGCAGGACTTTTGCCCGGGGCGCCGGCGCCATCCGGAGGGCGCCGCACCATGGCAAGATCCGCCACTGTGCCCCCCGCAGTGCCCCCCACTGCGAAGGGAACCAGACGCTACGCGTCTAGTTTCCCTTCGTGGAGAGGACCTTTGCTGTGCGGTGCGCGATGACGTCATCGCGCACCGCACAGCATTGTGGCACAGACGCTAGGGGTCATAATTGACCTCTAGTGTCTATGCTGTGCTATAGATCGGAGGAGAGGAGAGGAGAAGAGCGGCGCCGGCGGAGGTCTGCAGCGGTCTGGAATCAGGAGCGGGGATCGTAAGTATAAATTTTTCTTTTTTTTTTCTTTCAGTTGAGCTTCAAGGGGGAAAAATGGGGGCGTAACTGACCACGCCCCTATATTTTTGCCCGGGGCGCCACAAGGTCAAGAACCGGCCCTGAGGGAAATATAAGTGCCTAAGGGGGTGATTCAGACCTGATCACTGCTGTGCGATTTTCGTAACTGTTTTAATATATATCCTACTGGTATGATGTTTTAAATTACATTTGGATAATAACATAAAAATAAAAATCATTTTACATACACCTATACAGCTTGCCAGTGCTTTCAATTCTTTGGTTTTTGGTTTGCTTTAAAAAGAGTTGAGTATTCCCTGTTTTCTGGAAAGCTGCGGCAACTCTGTTATAAACACTGGTTATTTAATTGGCGCAGAGGAAAAACTATTTTTTTCATTTTCCGTCTGTGGGTGGTAACTGACTGTTTATTGGGAGTGTCAAGAAAAATGCAGGCATGCCCAAGCGTTTTCAGGGAGGGTGTCTGACGTCAGCTCCGATCAGCCTACTCTCATTGCATTGGAGGAGTAAGTCCTGGGCTGCGCAAAGACTGCATACAGTGAATTTTTGCAGCTCGGCGTCCACATAGGATCGCATACTTGCACGCCAAATATACACTCCCCCTGGAGACGGCGACTATCTGAACGCAGGACAGCGAAGTGTGCAGACAAGCAATCTGGTCTGAATCACACCCTAATTTTGAGGCAGTAACTTAGGTCTGGATAGCATGTGTGATGTTTGATGGACAGGTGTTTTAGTTCTTTACAGCCAATGAGATATCCGAAGGAGTGTATTTTAGTGTTGGCGGAATTGCTGACTCAGGAAGTCTGATTCTTTCCATCTAAGGGGTCAATCCTATTAACTGCTATGATCTCGCAAGTCATCGCGGCAGCAACCACACTTTACTGCGGCCCGAATTTGCACAAAAGTGCTCACTACCCCATAGGGCTCAGAGTAATTTTGTGCGAATTGGGGCTGATATCAGCTTGCAAAGGGTGCAAGATCAGGTGGCGTTGAAACGCCACGGCAACAGCACATCTCACCATTCGCAGCTAGTATGGGATTGAACCCTATTGAATTTTCTCACATTCCCTCCCTATTTGCTGTTGTGCAGTTCACTTTACTGTTCTGTGTTGTTTTGCATGTTCCAACCATTTTTATTTTCAAATGAGGCACAGGGAGGCGAAAGACACTACCCATTGGCAGCCAGAAGGACACAAGTGTTGTTTTCCGGGTATTTCCCCTTTCATTAAGGACGAGACTTCCACTATATTAGGGATGGGGCCTGCTCCCTGTCTTTGGGACAGGGTCAGTGCTGCCAAGTAAGGGTGGTGGTTTGCCTGGCAACAAGTCATGTCAGGTATGGGTGAGCCGGCTCCCTTTAGTTTGATCAGTAATTGGCTGTTGATAACATACAGTGCTTTCTTGCCCACCGTGATGAATATTTTTTAATTTGAAGTCAAAAAGTTGTAATCCTAATTCCGCCAACTCCTGTGTCCTGGTTTTTATTTCAGTTTATTTTTGGGGGTGGATCTGTAGATTTCCCAGGTTGGAATTTAAGGCAATCAAAATTTACTAAAGCTTCTAAAAATGAAAAGTGCTGATGTTGCCCATAGCAACCAATCAGATTCTGTCCATCATTTTCTAGGATGCAATAAAGAAATGATAGACAGAATCTGATTGGTTGCTATGGACAACATCACCACTTTTAATTTTTAGAAGCTTTAGTAAATTTACACCTTGATGTCCACTCCCTTCCGCAATTAAGCCATAAATGATGATACACTGAGCAGTTTGTTAGGAGAGCATTGGATTGGTTTGAAATATGTAGTCGGAGTCTTATCATACTGTGAAAATATATATTACAGAGAATCAGGGAAGATTAGCTGGTAGCGGGTCAGGGGAGCAATAGATCTGTATGTGGCAGTGTCTCTCTATTGTTTCTACTGTACTGTGTAAACTCATATATAAGTTTTTATTCAGCGGTTGGTTACGCTGACATCAGGTACAGCAGATCCCCATCAATCTTGCTGCAGGGAACAATGTATGCATGACTATATTATAAAGCAAACTCTCCAACTTACAACCACGACCCATATCCATAATTCAAAGTTCCTTTGAAAGACGCGCTGACGTTCTTGATCATAATTTCAACAGCATCATCTTCCTTTAGTTCCACTTCACTGTTTTCTATTGACAAATTACTGATCTGGATACTGAAACACATTAATGAATATTAATAGGACATGAAACGGACACAAACAATACCTGATTGTAACAATCTTTCCATCGCAACACAAGAAATCAGTAACAGGACTGTCCAACTATGGTTATGCAGGGACGTATTAAAAGAGAAGGGCGCACGTGTGCAGTCCCCTTCTGGCCCCCTCTACTGTCTCTTGTCGACAGCGTAGTCTCTGTGAGTGATGGTGCTAGTAGACTCTAGTGCTAACCTATAGGGAGTAATTCCAAGTTGATCGCAGCAGGAATTTTTTTAGCAGTTGTGCAAAACCATGTGCACTGCAGGGGAGGCAGATATAACATGTGCAGAAAGAGTTAGATTTGGGTGGGTTATTTTATTTCTGTGCAGGGTAAATACTGGCTACTTTATTTTTACACTGCAAATTAGATTGCAGATTGAACACACCCCACCCAAATCTAACTCTCTCTGCACATGTTAAATCTGCCCCCCCTGCAGTGCACATGGTTTTGCCCAACTGCTATCAAAATTCCTGCTGCGATCAACTTGGAATTACCCCCATAGTCCGCTGCACATGCATAGGGTTCCGGGGCAATGGCATGTTAGCCATTTTTCCTGGCGATTCCCCTAGTGCACATGTGCAAAACACCAGGAAAATGGCTGCCAAGCCATTTTCCTAGCGATTTTGCAAAGCTGCTGCAACATACGTAGAACTCCGAAGAGGGGAGTACTGAAGAATGAGTGCAGTGTGTGGTGTGGGCCCCCCTGGACCTGAGGGGCCCATGTGTATATTTTGCTGCACAAAGTCCGAAACTGAATCAGCGGCAAGTGTTTCTTATGATCATGTGTGGCGCCCCAGCTGCTGATGCTAAATGAATTGATCATCGCAACAGAAGTCTGAATAGAGTCAGGACTCAAGACTCAGATTTTTTTAGTGCATGCATGGCGGCTGCCCGGTACTTCCCGGCTGCTGGCATGTACGTTATACTTTCTAAAAACTTCAAGATGACTTGACTGTCTCGGGAGCGGGGCGAGGGAGGAGTCCTGGCACACTGCGGGGCAGATGTACCATGCCTTGGAGAGTGATAAAGTGGAAAGATAAACTAGTAACCAATCAGCTACTGTTATTTCCAAACACCTCCTGTAACATGGCAGGAGCGGATTGGCTGGTACTTTATCTCTCTCCACTTTATCACTCTCCAAGGCTGAGTACTGTACATCTGACCCCATGTTGTAAGAGCTTGAGCCAAGGGGTGGTGCAGGGAAGTTGCTGACTGACAGACTAACAGCTCTGCAACAGCAGCTCTCTGAATATGGGGGGGGGGGGGGGGGGGGGGGGGGCACCATCGGTCCACAGCTACCATCAATGGTGGAAAACCATCTGGTTCTATGCCATTGATGGTAATACTAGTTACTATCGATGGTTTCGAATCATCGATGGTCGATGGGCATCCCTACCAGAGAGGAGAGCTAACATGTAAGAAAATATGGTTAAGGGAGAGGGCCCTGACAGAGCGCACTTCTGCCCTGGTACGGCGCTGAGTGACAACATGCACTCCAAAAGAAGACTAACAAATGGCAATCACACAGCAGCCATTTCAGTAAATGTTTATCACTGGACTTACACTGTATGACGTGAGCTCCTGCTGACATCTACATATAACCAGCTTCATTGCAGGACTCCTCAGCAAAGTACATACAGGATATCCTGGTCAGCTTGTAAAAAGACTGACTCAATAAACTTATCAGCTGGGTGGGGAGATTCTTAAGATACACTCTGTGGTAACTAACCATAAGCCATTCAGAATGTAAAACGATATGCCAAAAATGTATTAATTTAAAAGAGGGCAGTGCAGTGGGCTGCTACTGGAATTGGCAAATCAATTTAGTCTGCCAATCTAAAAAAGCAGCAGAGGGTAGGGCTCTTTGGCTTGTCATTGGTCTGCCCCCTGCTTACAGCCAGTGTACAGCAGTGGGACCCCAAGAAAATGCAGCATTGGCAGATGCTGAAACTGCTGCTGAGCCGTAGCTGGGGGCCCCACCTGAACTGGGGATACAGACAAACTCATACCACCCCCAGTGTCCTGAAGTTCTCTCTAGTCTAGTGATCCGGCGATAGCTGCCGACATAGCCAATAGGAAACAGGCTGACGTTGCAGGCTGCTAACTACTGATTTCTGTCTCCCCCTTGCGTCGTAACTCCTCCCCCTTACGGAAAAGGTCCCTTAGCCCACTTGATTCTAGCATCTACCATTTCGGTAACAGTTGAGATGTGCTGATGTATAGTGGGCACTAAAATAAGCAAGGGGATGCCAGAAATTGTCTGTTACACTGCCTGCACGTGAGGGCCTTTATTCAGTGTATAATTCTGACCTGTCTACATGGATAAAGCTGATGACAGCAGTGTAATACACATACACATTCTGTTTGGATCATATTATCTCTTACTGTACAAACCATAAGTTTAAGGCAGAGAGGACCTTACTTGGTCAGACCGTAGGTGACTGCTCCCATAAATCTGACACCCTTCTCTCCGCTGATGTCAGGAAAAGACGCATGCCTAAATGCAGCCTGAATAACTTCCGTTGTCTTCTCATTCACTAAAACAGATCATGATGTAGCAGTCATTCACATGTAAAAATACACACAATTCCTATATTACACGCTGCAATATTCTGTCCAGATGTGGGCCAGCTATAAAGCTAGTGATTTATGCCTGTGAGCGTAATGAAAACCCTGATATTCACCATGGACCCTGTAAGGTAGTAATGGACCTTGCCACGAGGAACCCACAACTTGACGAGTGCAGCAAGCCCCTTGCGGGCTCAGTGGCAACCGGGTTCTATTCTCAGTCTATGGGTGTCGTGGACACCCACGAGTGGGAATAGTCCCTGTTGGTCGGCATGCCGGCCGTTGGGATAGTGAGGAGGAGGAGGGATGTAGGTAGGTAATGTGATCCGGTCACGTAACTACATCCCGTTCAGCCTAGTCCTTAGAAAAGGTGAACTATAGTTATTGGGCCTAATTCAGGTGTGGTTGGAGTTGCTATAACTTCCTTGGAAGCAGCAGTGATAGCGCTGCATGGTAATACAGCAGGAGGCATCTATTACAAGCAAACGCCTCCTGCTGCAGTAGTGACCCAAGCTGCATTCTAGGACGCAGAATTGGATCAATCTGCCACCACTGAGTGGTTTACGGCACCCATGGTGCTGCACAAAACGCTCATCGCAGAGGCCAGGAAATCACTGTCCTACAACGGAGATCCCTGACCTCTTCCCTCCCCTTAAACGGCAGCGATGCGCCTCCGTTTTCACAAATGGAGGCCGCCGCCCACCCGAACGGCAGCAGACTGTCAATCACTGACAGTCTGCTGCCGTCCTTCTAATGTCGCATGACCCATTCACACATGAACAGAACGGATCCTGCACATGCACAAAGTGCCAAACATTGATACTTTGCGCATGACAGCGGCACAAATACCGCACCTGAATGACCTCCATAGTGAAGTGATTTACTCCCAAAGGTTGGGCAATTAAAAAAGTATAAAGACATAACTATATTATACCTCATATGTGCCATAAAATCTATAATGTGCCATTTTATCTTCCCCATCATGTAATAAACTGTTTTAGCATGATGACACTTGTACCTTTCAAAGCATCTTTGTGTGGTATGGTACATGCGTGCTCGATAATGTGACATTTGCATTGGTAAATTATCTTGTAGAAGGGATATAGGGCATAATTCAGACCTGGACGCTGCTGCTGCAGCAGCGTTTGCAGGCTGAAGCCCGGTGAAGTGTGCGTATGCGCAGCAGTCGCACTGCGCGTGCGCACACAGTGGGATGTTACGGCATCTCACTTGTGCGATCGCCTCTGCCTGATTGACAGGCAGAGGCATTCGCAGGGCGGGAGGGGGCATCAAAGCAGCGTCTTGGCATTAGGTGCGAGCGTTCCGGACAAAGCAGGTGTGTCCAGACCATTTGCGGGGCAGGCTGCAACGGCTACGTGATGTCACATGCAACGGCTGCGACCCGAAACATGGTGGGTAGCCGCCTGCCTAGGCAGAGGGCTACTCGAAACATGAATTACACAGGTTCTGTGGCTGGCTGACTTCAAACCTGTGTTTCACCTGGAGATAATCAACCATAGAACCTGTGTAATTCATGAGTGTCACGGTTTAAAGGAATAGTATGGTAAGCCTACATATACCCCCTCAATCTACACCAGTGGTTCTCAAACTCAATCTTCAGGACCCCAAACAGTTCACGTTTTCCAGGTCTCCTCACAGAATCACAAGTGAAATAATTGACTCCACCTGTGGATCTTTTAAAATGTGCCAGTGAGTAATGAATACACCTGTGAACCTGCTCGGTGACCTGGAAAATGTGATTTGTTGGGGGTCCTGAGGAACGGAAAATGACAAAAATGGTCAAATAAATTGGTTAAATCCATTTGCTTTAACCAATTTGTCTAAACGACTGTTATTGTCAGCTTTCCGCTATTTCGGAGCAAATGGTCAATTGTCATTTACTCCCATACCAACCAGCCAGCCAGACTGGACAATAAATCCCATACCAATTTACTCCCATACCAACCAGCCAGCCAGCCAGACTGGACAATAAATCCCATACCAATTTACTCCCATACCAACCAGCCAGCCAGACTGGACAATAAATCCCATACCAATTTACTCCCATACCAACCAGCCAGCCAGACTGGACAATAAATCCCATACCAATTTACTCCCATACCAACCAGCCAGCCAGACTGGACAATAAATCCCATACCAATTTACTCCCATACCAACCAGCCAGACTGGACAATAAATCTTTAGGTCAGAGGTTCTTAAACATGGTCCTCAAGGCACCACAACGGTCCAGGTTTTAGGGATATCCACGGCTCAGCACAGATGGTTAAATCAAATTGACTTATGTGCTAATGAAGTCATCTGTGGCCAAGCATGTATAAACTTAAAACCTGGACCATTGGGGTGCCCTGAGAATCTGTGCACTAAGTCAATTTTTTTTATTTTTTTGTACCAAGGTGCTCCCACTCTCATTCTTTCTCCCACACCCAGCTATCAGCCAGTATTACCATTCCTCAGTTTCAGATTTGCTCATCTCGTGTGTGAACATCCTGTAAGTATACAGCATTTGCATAGTCTGCTGTCCATAGGTCCCCATTAACATCCCTCCTAGCGGCAAATAATCCTGAAGTGGCATCACCCTTCCACCCCCACCAAACATACAGTGATAACTTACCCCCAGGAGGAAGTACACCCCCCCCCCACACACACTCACTGTCCATTGGTCCCCACTGAAGAATAATCCCTCAGTTAATAGAATCCACTGACCATCCCTGATCATCTTTCCCCCAGCTGATCTCTTTGCAACAGATTTTAACCTTACCTTCCAGCACATGTGGTCCAGAAAGCCAGAATTTGCAGTGATATTGTGAGTATTAGACCACTACATCACTGCTGTGAGCCTTAAGGCCCATACACACTAGAAGACTTGAAAGATGAACAATGTGGAAGATGAGCGATTTTCCTTGAACTCCCTGCCAAACGATATTGAGTGTACACACGGAGCGATTTTACAAACAATGTAAACAACAAACGATCTGCTCTGCTGGGATTGAGTTGTATGCATGGACAACTGATGACCCGCTTCAAACGAGCGCAGATGCGCGCATCGTTCATCATTCGCTGTGTACACACTAGACGATTTGAACAATATATTGTTCATGAATCGTCGTTATCACTCAAATTGCTGGGAAAAAAAACTTCTAGTGTATATGGGCCTTAACATGTAATGTGTAGTATTACCCAAGGCTGCAAGAAATATGTCTGGTTGTATCTTTTCTTGCTTAGCTTTGTATAATGAGAACTGGAAGATGGAAAGGTTCTCTAAGATGAGGCAAGCACTTACACACCAAGGCGGCTGGCTTCGTTACCCTGCAGACTATCCCAGTCTCTTGAGGGGATGATGGCTCAAACTCACAGGCTGATGAAATTCTCAGAAAGCAGGAGAGAAGGATTGCGTGCCACATGGTAACAGTCCTGCAGACAGAGCTCTGGCAGCTCTTGGTAGTGAGCTGTAGTTCTTATAATCACAGTTACACTAAGCACAGGAAACAGCACATTTCCAGAGTTTTCCCAACTTCCTTTTTGGTCCGTGCTTATCCTTCCCTACAATTGCTGGAAATGACACGATAAAGATATTATATAACTCACACATCTGCTCAGTTCATTAAAGGTCAGCGGCCCAATAACAAAATGAAATGAGATACTGCCAATATGTGGCTTTAGATAACTCAGGGATTTTTTTGCCCCCCTGGAAGGTTTATTAGAAGGCATTCCTAGGACTTGTGTGTGAACTCTGAAATTTTTTCCATGCTGTTCCAAAAACAGGATAGTGTAAGAGAATTTAAAAACCTATTGGTGGTCATTCCGAGTTGTTCGCTTGTTTTTTCCCCGCAACGGAGCGATTAGTCGCTAATGCGCATGCGCAATGTCCGTAGTGCGACTGCGCCAAGTAAATTTGCTATGCAGTTAGGTATTTTACTCACGACATTACGAGGTCTTTTCTTTGTTCTGGTGGTCGTAATGTGATTGACAGGAAGTGGGTGTTTCTGGGCGGAAACTGGCCGTTTTATGGGAGTGTGTGAAAAAACCGCTACCGTTTCTGGGAAAAACGTGGGAGTGGCTGGAGAAACTGGGGAGTGTCTGGGTGAACGCTGGGTGTGTTTGTGACGTCAAACCAGGAACGACAAGCACTGAACTGATCGCCATGGCAGAGTAAGTCTCGAGCTACTCAGAAACTGCACAGAGATGTCTTATCGCAATATTGCGAATCTTTTGTTCGCAATTTTAAGAAGCTAAGATTCACTCCCAGTAGGCGGCGGCTTAACGTGTGCAATGCTGCTAAAAGCAGCTTGCGAGCGAACAACTCGGAATGAGGGCCATTTTGCAATGTATACTTTATCGTGTCCAATTAGACATGACTTTACCTCCAACATACAAATTACTAACCTTGTTTCTCTCTTCTCTGGAGCCCTTGGAAAAATGGGTGCCCAGAGCAGCCTGCAGAAGTGCAACACTTCAAAATGATTGGGTTACGGTCGTTAGGTCGACACAACTTAGGTTGACACTCATTAGGTCTACCACACCATTATGTCGACATGTCCGTTCGGCCAACATGTACTATGTTGACAGATCAAAAGGTCGAAATGAGTTTTTCACATTTTTTTCATGTTTTAGATTTTTTTTTCACACTTAACGATCCACGTGGACTACGATTGAAACAGTAATCTTGCCCGAAGCATGGCGAGCGAAGCGAGGGGACATGGTGCACTAATCTGGGTTCCCCGTCACTTTACGAAGAAAATGACACCAAAAACCTCATGTCGACCTTTTGACCCTGTCCCTCACTGCCAGAGGAAGTAGTAATGGTAGACTCTATAAACGCATTTAAAAACGGATTGGACAAATTTCTAACAGGAAAACATATCAAGGGCTTTAGCATTTAGCATATTGACATTAAAATGATCTGGGAGTGGTAGGAACCATTGCTGTAAATCGGTACTAAACCATTACTTCAGCATGCACATTATAAAATAAACAGATTAATGCAGAATACAGGTTGAACCCGATGGGCATTTTGCCTCTTTTCAACCTCACTGACTATGTAACTAATGCATGTCAACCTAATGACTGTCGACCTAAGTTGTGTCTATCCAACGACCCATACACAAATGATAATGGAGTCAGATCAGGGGGCACTCACAAGTTGTAGTCTCAACTTTGTCTCCTGTGATTGGTTTTTCCCCTGAAGGTTTTCAGAACCGGCACATAGTTTAAAAACTGTGATAACTGCAGAAAAATCAGTGTACTCTGAACATTGGACATGTTATTTCATTCTGGTACAGTTCAGAAAAGAGAAGCCAATGTGCTTTTGGTTCCCATAAATGTCTCACATTTGTGCTACACAGCACTTGTACCAGTTACATATAAAGTCTTTTTTTTTTTTTTTTACCATTTGCCAGAAACACTGTTGCAAGAGATAATGTAACGCACAATTCACCTGGGCTATAGCCAATAACATGAAGTATTTGTTTGCTAAGGGATGCAGTCAATATACTGGCTGTCGGAATCCCAACAGCCAGTGATATTCCAATCACCACCGAGTATTCCCACTCGGTTGGTGGGTCAACACCACCAACCAAGTGGGAATAGAACTTGTGGCAAGTAAAGTGAGCCACCGGGCCTCATGCGTGGCGAGCGCAGATGGGATTCCACTGTCGGTATAGCAACAGCCAGCATCCCGTCTGCCAGGATATCATATGTATGCCATTTGCTATATCTAGTAGGTATGTTATAGTTCTATTTGAAAGTTAATGTTGTATAAATCAAAAGCTACAATATACCCACCATTGCACTGCACAAGCACTGGGAAGAGATGCAAGCCTTCAGTAAGCAAGAGCTCATGCACTTCTCCCTTCATCTTTCCCTTGTACTATCCAGAACATCATTTGCTTGCCCATACACAAGGTACAAGAATGAGTACTGTACTGCTTCCCACATGCAACTCCACCATTGTAAGCTCCTACTATTCACCAAGTTGTTTACCCTTTACCCTAGAGGTACACAAACTCTGTGCTCTAGGCATCCCAACGGTCCTGATTTTAAGAATTACTATGCTTGGGCACAAGTTACTTAATTAATACCTCAGTCAACTTGATTTAACAATCTGTGCTCAGCCATGGATATCCTTTAAACCTTGGCTGTTGGGTTCCTTGAGGACCAAGTTTTGGTACCATTGCTTTATCCTATTATCTGTCCTTTCCAGTTTGCGGTGTTCTAGCAAAGTTTGGTACTTATACAGTCAGCCATTTTGTATTTTACATGTTGCTCTGATACAGTGTTATTGCGACATGTTTCTATGTTACCGTGTATGACTCTGCAGACACTTTGTGCTACCTAATAAGTTGAGTACAGAAAAGCCACACATTTACAACAGAAGGAAATGGCTGAGAAAATGACAGCAAAGCTTTCTATTGTATTGCGCAATTGGGACTTAGTCAAATTCATCTGCCAAACTATGACATAACTAACTGCAGAGTGAGGGAGTTTTGTGGTACAATTTTAAAAAGGTTACTTTACTAACCCTAATATAGCTATTACGAGGGGATTGCAATAAAATTCCAGATGTGCAGTGTATTAGTACAGTTAACAACCAGTGCATTGTCTGGTTGTGAACTGTAAGCCCTAACTTCTTGTGAAATGTCAAGGCTCTAGAACCATATAAGCAGAAATGATGTTCACTTCCTTCACTAACTCGTTATGGAACACAACAGAAGCCTCTGGAGAACCATTATCTCCTATGACTACAAGAGTGGTCTGCAACAGGACAGGATTGACCAACGGCAAGCTGCTTTTAAGGAGGAAGCACTGCCCTGAACCAATGTGTTGTAGTGGTTTGCAGAATTTCGGCATGGGAGATGACTCCTGGAAGACGTGGAGCACTGCAGCCAACTTGTGTCCGCCATCACCAAAGATGTTGTTGCCGTGTGGGCAACAGTCGAGTTGGACACCAGGGTGACTGTGGTCCAGTTAGAGGAGCTAGGCATCTCATCAGGATCCATCCACTAAATACTCTACAAAAAGCTTGGCCTGAGCAGGGTTACTGCACGCTGGGTAACCCCATCAACTCACTCAAGAGCAGGATGCTCCGGTGACTTGGTGTTGCATCACATTGGCCAGTTTTGATGGCAGTCACTTAAAAACAGTCTGGTCTCTGGTTTGAAAGTAGATCCAAGATTCATTGCCACTGATCTACCAGTCAACGCAGTGGACCCCAATTGCAGGTGCACACCACACAAAAGTTCCAACAAGAGCACAACATGGACAATCAGATGGTGGCTGTTTTTGTTATTAGGACTGGACATGTAGCTGCCATATCATTTGTGCAAAAGTGCAGTCACTGGGGACTGATACTCAAACCTGCTGGAAGCTATTTCCAGGTACCATCCAAAAACGCACTTGTGGTGCCCTTATCCATTGTGACAATGAACCTGCACACAAGACCAGTAAAGAGGTGGATTTTCTGACAGAAGAATACATCCAGGAGCTTGGTCATCCACCATACAGTCCAGACCTAGCCCCAAAAATTGAGGTCAGGATACTTCAAATTCATTTGGAGTAACTAGAAGCTGTATTGGAGACCTCCTTCCAGCATGTAGAAGACATACCTGCTTTGGACTGGTCCAGCAGCTTTGAGTGGTTTGTACACATGCAACTTTGCATAGACTGCTCTAGCAAACACTTTGAAAAATTAATGTTTACCATTTGTAAATACTTTTTGCATCCAGAAACTTACTGCATAACCCACGAGTGTTTCTCCCTTATATACTGTAATCCTCAAAGTTTTAGAACTCATTGTGTCATTGAATTCATGGGGTAAAATTAATACGGGGAGAGAAGATGGAGGTCCAGGATTTCCTCAGAGAAGGGCCATATTTTAAAGCAGAAATCATTAAAGCAAAACCAGGTTGATTGCTGCTTTAAAACTACATCCATTCTTGCACGAAATACCAAACCTCTGGCTTCTCACACCCTATTACATTTACCACCATGGGTTGTATTGTTGCATGTGACTTTCCATTGAGGTAACCTTGCTCTGTGTCTGGAGAACTTGACAACTCCATCCTTTGTTCTAAATTGTCCACTACATGGCAAGAGGACTCGCTGGTATGTGCAGGAACTTCTCAACCACTGCCCATCAAACAGATAAGGACAGATTATACAGGGGGAGTATTTAAAAAACAATAACTCGTAGCATGTGAACACCAATTAATGAGACCCACAATAGTCTTATTGACATCTGTGTCTGGGTACTTAATCCCACAATGTAAATGGCAATTACAGAAATGAGCAAAACCAAAACAAAGGGTTAACAGAGGTTCCCAAACGCAGTCCTCAAGGCACCCCAACGGTCCTGGTTTTAAATGTATCCATGCTTGGCCACAGGCAATTTCATTAGCACCTTAGTCAATTTTGTTTTAACCATCTGTGCTGAGCCATGGATATATCTAAAACCTGGACTGTTGGGGGCCTTGAGAACCGCATTTGGGAACCTCTGGGTTAACGCTTCAAAATGTAAACATCTGCCTCTCTATTTGAGGGAAGGTGGGGGTTTCTGGCTTATTTCTTGGGATAATCCATATTTAAAAAAAAAACAAAAAAACCTAAAACAGACCGCATATTAGTCCTAAACAGGAATTCAGCTCTGTTGATCGTTATACATTGTTAGTGGTTGTCGGTTTTGCAGATTACACATACAAAGAACATGATTGGTGAGCTGTATATCAACTTCCTAGCCAAGTTTACCAAGTTCATGCATTTTTCTACGTGTTAGGGGTCTACACTGTGCAAATACAGCACTATTTACATGTAGGGGTTTAAAGACTTGAAAGTGGAATTTGACTATGATCCGGGGTCTCTCCCATACAAAAGAGACATATCTCTTACATAAAGACGAACAGCCAGGCCAAGATACATCCGATTACCGCCAGGACATTTTTTGGTCACAGCGACTGCATTAGGGGGCCCAAAGTCAGTCTGTCCAAGTGTTAATGCCAAAAAGTATAAATTCCCCTGCTTTTGATGAATTGCTACATTTGGTTATCTGTTCCCCTATGGTTAAAACATAGGAGAATGAGTTATTACCAATATACAAACTTGGGAGATGAGCAAAGAAAATAAGAATTTACTTACCGATAATTCTATTTCTCATAGTCCGTAGTGGATGCTGGGGACTCCGTAAGGACCATGGGGAATAGCGGCTCCGCAGGAGACTGGGCACATCTAAAGAAAGCTTTAGGACTATCTGGTGTGCACTGGCTCCTCCCCCTATGACCCTCCTCCAAGCCTCAGTTAGGATACTGTGCCCGGACGAGCGTACACAATAAGGAAGGATTTTGAATCCCGGGTAAGACTCATACCAGCCACACCAATCACACCGTATAACCTGTGATCTGAAGCCAGTTAACAGCATGATAACAGAGGAGCCTCTGAAAGATGGCTCACAACAATAACCCGATTTTTGTAACAATAACTATGTACAAGTATTGCAGACAATCCGCACTTGGGATGGGCGCCCAGCATCCACTACGGACTATGAGAAATAGAATTATCGGTAAGTAAATTCTTATTTTCTCTAACGTCCTAAGTGGATGCTGGGGACTCCGTAAGGACCATGGGGATTATACCAAAGCTCCCAAACGGGCGGGAGAGTGCGGATGACTCTGCAGCACCAAATGAGAGAACTCCAGGTCCTCCTCAGCCAGGATATCAATTTTGTAGAATTTTACAAACGTATTTGCTCCTGACCAAGTAGCTGCTCGGCAAAGTTGAAAAGCCGAGACCCCTCGGGCAGCCGCCCAAGATGAGCCCACCCTCCTTGTGGAGTGGGCATTTACAGATTTTTGGCTGTGGCAGGCCTGCCACAGAATGTGCAAGCTGAATTGTACTACAAATCCAACGAGCAATAGTCTGCTTAGAAGCAGGAGCACCCAGCTTGTTGGGTGCATACAGGATAAACAGCGAGTCAGATTTCCTGACTCCAGCCGTCCTGGAAACATATATTTTCAGGGCACTGACAACGTCTAGCAACTTGGAGGCCTCCAAGTCCCTAGTAGCCGCAGGCACCACAAATAGGTTGGTTCAGGTGAAACGCTGAAACCACCTTGGGGAGAAACTGAGGACGAGTCCTCAATTCCTCCCTGTCCGAATGGAAAATCAGATAAAGGCTTTTTCAGGATAAAGCCGCCAATTCTGACACGCGCCTGGCCCAGGCCAGGGCCAACAGCATGACCACTTTTCATGTGAGATTTTAACTCCACAGATTTAAGTGGTTCAAACCAATGTGACTTTTGGAACCCAAAACTACATTGAGATCCCAAAGTGCCACTGGAGGCACAAAAGGAGGCTGTATATGCAGTACTCCTTTTACAAACGTCTGAACTTCAGGGACTGAAGCTAGTTCTTTTTGGAAGAAAATTGACAGGGCCGAAATTTGAACCTTAATGGACCCCAATTTCAGGCCCATAGACACTCCTGTTTGCAGGAAATGTAGGAATCGACCCAGTTGAATTTCCTCCGTCGGGCCTTACTGGCCTTGCACCACGCAACATATTTTCGCCAATTGCGGTGATAATGTTTTTGCGGTTACATCCTTCCTGGCTTTGATCAGGATAGGGATGACTTCATCCGGAATGCCTTTTTTCCTTCAGGATCCGGCGTTCAACCGCCATGCCGTCAAACGCAGCCGCAGTAAGTCTTGGAACAGACAGGGTCCTTGCTGGAGCAGGTCCCTTCTTAGAGGTAGAGGCCACGGATCCTCCGTGAGCATCTCTTGAAGTTCCGGTTACCAAGTCCTTCTTGGCCAATCCGGAACCACGAATATAGTGCTTACTCCTCTCCATCTTATCAATCTCAGTACCTTGGGTATGAGAGGCAGAGGAGGGAACACATACCCTGACTGGTACACCCACGGTGTTACCAGAGCGTCTACAGCTTATTGCCTGAGGGTCCCTGGACCTGGCGCAATACCCGTCGAGTTTTTAATCATGTGGAAGACTTCTGGGTGAAGTCCCCACTCTCCCGGGTGGAGGTCGTGCTGAGGAAGTCTGCTTCCCAGTTGTCCACTCCCGGAATGAATACTGCTGACAGTGCTATTACATGATTTTCCGCCCAGCGAAAAATCCTTGCAGCTTCTGTCATTGCCCTCCTGCTTCTTGTGCCACCCTGTCTGTTTACGTGGGTGACTGCCGTGATGTTGTCCTACTGGATCAACACCGGCTGACCTTGAAGCAGAGGTCTTGCTAAGCTTAGAGCATTGTAAATGTCCCTTAGCTTCAGGATATTTATGTGAAGTGATGTCTCCAGGCTTGACCATAAGCCCTGGATATTCCTTCCCTGTGTGACTGCTCCCCAGCCTCGCAGGCTGGCATCCGTGGTCACCAGGACCCAGTCCTGAATGCCTAATCTGCGGCCCTCTAGAAGATGAGCACTCTGCAACCACCACAGGAGGGACACCCTTGTCCTTGGTGACAGGGTTATCCGCTGATGCATCTGAAGATGCGACCCGGACCATTTGTCCAGCAGGTCCCACTGGAAAGTTCTTGCGTGGAATCTGCCGAATGGGATTGCTTCGTAGGAAGCCACCATTTTACCCAGAACCCTTGTGCATTGATGCACTGAGACTTGGCTCGGTTTTAGGAGGTTCCTGACTAGCTCGGATAACTCCCTGGCTTTCTCCTCCGGGAGAAACACCTTTTTCTGGACTGTGTCCAGGATCATCCCTAGGAACAGAAGACACGTCGTCGGAACCAGGTGCGATTTTGGAATATTGAGAATCCAATCGTGCTGCCGCAACACTACCTGAGATAGTGCTACACCGACCTCCAACTGTTCCCTGGATCTTACCCTTATCAGGGAATTGTCCAAGTAAGGGATAACTAAAATTCACTTCCTTCGAAGGAATATAATTTCGGCCATTACCGTGGTAAAGACCCGGGGTGCCGTGGACCATCCATACGGCAGCGTCTGAACTGATAGTGACAGTTCTGTACCATAAACCTGAGGTACCCTTGGTGAGAAGGGTACATTTTGACATGAAGGTAAGCATCCTTGATGTCCCAAGACATCATGTAGTCCCCTTCTTCCAGGTTCGCAATCACTGCTCTGAGTTACTCAATCTTGAATTTGAACCTCTGTATGTAAGTGTTCAAAGATTTTAGATTTAGAATCGGTCTCACCGAGCCGTCCGGCTTCGGTACAACAGTGTGGAATAATACCCCGTTCCCTGTTGCAGGAGGGGTATCTTGATTATCACCTGCTGGGAATACAGCTTGTGAATGGCTTCCAAAACTGTCTCCCTGTCAGAAGGAGACATCGGTAAAGCCGACTTTAGGAAACGGCGAGGGGGAGAAGTCTCGAATTCTAATTTGTACCCCTGAGATATCACCTGAAGGATCCAGGGGTCTACTTGCGAGTGAGCCCACTGCGCGCTGAAATTCATTGAGACGGGTCCCCCACCGTGCCCGATTCTGCTTGTAAAGCCCCAGCGTATACTGAGGGCTTGGCAGAGGCGGGAGAGGGTTTCTGTTTCTGGGAACTGGCTGATTTCTGCAGCCTTTTTCCTCTCCCTCTGTCACGGGGCAGAAATTAGGAACCTTTTGCCCGCTTGTCCACGAAAAGACTGCGCCTGATAATACGGCATCTTCTCATGTTGAGAGGCGACCTGGGGTACAAACGTGGAATTCCCAGCTGTTGCCGTGGCCACCAGGTCTGAAAGACCGACCCCAAATAACTCCTCCCCTTAATAAAGCAATACTTCCAAATGCCGTTTGGAATACGCATCACCTGACCACTGACGTGTCCATAACCCTCTACTGGTAGAAATGGACAACACGCTTAGACTTGATGCCAGTCGGCAAATATTCCGCTGTGCATCACGCATATATAGAAATGCATCTTTTAAATGCTCTATAGGCAAAAATATACTGTCCCTATCTAGGGTATCAATATTTTCAGTCAGGGAATCCGACCACGCCAACCCAGCACTGCACATCCAGGCTGAGGCGATTGCTGGTCACAGTATAACACCAGTATGTGTGTAAATACCTTTTAGGATACCCTCCTGCTTTCTATCAGCAGGATCCTTAAGGGCGGCCATCTCAGGCGAAGGTAGAGCCCTTACAAGCGTGTGAGCGCTTTATCCACCCTAGGGGGTGTTTCCCAACGCACCCTAACCTCTGGCGGGAAAGGATATAATGCCAATAACATTTTAGAAATTATCAGTTATCAGGGGAAACCCACGCATCATCACACACCTCATTTAATTTCTCAGATTCAGGAAAACTACAGGTAGTTTTTCCTCACCGAACATAATACCCCTTTTTTGGTGGTACTCGTATTATCAGAAATGTGTAAAACATTTTTCATTGCCTCAATCATGTAACGTGTGGCCCTACTGGAAGTCACATTCGTCTCTTCACCGTCGACACTGGAGTCAGTATCCGTGTTGGCGTCTATATCTGCCATCTGAGGTAACGTGCGCTTTAGAGCCCCTGACGGCCTATGAGACGTCTGGACAGGCACAAGCTGAGTAGCCGGCTGTCTCATGTCAACCACTGTCTTTTATACAGAGCTGACACTGTCACGTAATTCCTTCCAACAGTTCATCCACTCAGGTGTCGACCCCCTAGGGGGTGACATCACTATTACAGGCAATCTGCTCCGTCTCCACATCATTTTTCTCCTCATACATGTCGACACAAAAGTACCGACATACAGCACACACACAGGGAATGCTCTGATAGAGGACAGGACCCCACTAGCCCTTTGGGGAGACAGAGGGAGAGTTTGCCAGCACACACCAGAGCGCTATATATATATATATACAGGGATAACCTTATATAAGTGTTTTTCCCCTTATAGCTGCTGTATAGTTAATACTGCGCCTAATTAGTGCCCCCCTCTCTTTTTTAACCCTTTCTGTAGTGTAGTGACTGCAGGGGAGAGCCAGGGGAGCTTCCCTCCAACGGAGCTGTGAGGGAAAATGGCGCCAGTGTGCTGATGAGATAGGCTCCGCCCCTTTTACGCGGACTTTTCTCCTGCTTTTTTATGGATTCTGGCAGGGTTTAAAATTCATCCATATAGCCCTGGGGGCTATATGTGATGTATTTTCGCCAGCCAAGGTGTTTTTATTGCGTCTCAGGGCGCCCCCCCCCCCCCAGCGCCCTGCACCCTCAGTGACCGAAGTGTGAAGTGTGCTGAGAGCAATGGCGCACAGCTGCAGTGCTGTGCGCTACCTTGTTGAAGACAGGACGTCTTCTGCCGCCGATTTTCCGGACCTCTTCTGCCTTCTGGCTCTGTAAGGGGGCCGGCGGCGCGGCTCTGGGACCCATCCAAGCTGGGCCTGTGATCGTCCCTCTGGAGCTAATGTCCAGTAGCCTAAGCCCAATCCACTCTGCACGCAGGCGAGTTCGCTTCTTCTCCCCTTAGTCCCTCGATGCAGTGAGCCTGTTGCCAGCAGGTCTCACTGAAAATAAAAAACCTAAACTAAAACTTTCACTAAAGCTCAGGAGAGCCCCTAGTGTGCACCCTTCTCGTTCAGGCACAGAGATCTAACTGAGGCTTGGAGGAGGGTCATAGGGGGAGGAGCCAGTGCACACCAGATAGTCCTAAAGCTTTCTTTAGATGTGCCCAGTCTCCTGCGGAGCCGCTATTCCCCATGGTCCTTACGGAGTCCCCAGCATCCACTTAGGACGTTAGAGAAATCAGGATTGAAGAGTTAAATTAGAATAATGTGGAATAAGTCTGAAAAACTGTTCTCCCCAAGGTGCAGAGTAACCGCTGTGTAACAGACAGATGCAGAGTCCGGCTACCCTATATCAACCCAGCTGGGTGTGGTATGGAAGATCTACAATATATAGGCTGACTCCATATGGTCAACACGGACAAAAACGTAAACCTGGATAAAAGGTCGACATATGAAAGGTTGACACAAGCTTGGCACGTGAAATGGTCGACAAAAAAGTAGACACCATTTTTGTGTAATTTTCACCGTTCGAGCACAGGGAACCAGAGTTAATGTACCACGTTCCCTTGCATGGCACACTTCGCTCTCCATGCTATGGGCAAGGTGCCTCACTGCACTCAGCACAGGTTACAATTCCCAATGGCAGTCCACGTGGATGAAAAAGGTGTAAATGTAAAACCGTTAAAAAGTTGTTTCGAAATGTGTCCACCATTTGAACCGGTCACCCTTTCATAGTTGACATTTTGTCAGTGTTGACCTACTGTCGGTCAGACCTAGACATTGTCTGTCTATACATCTGAACCCAATCCAGCTTTACTACAGACGTTCCTGTCACGCCAGGCTGGATCTCCCATCAGTGTAAAAGACCAGGCTTCAACAGTGAGCTGTACCTGGTTTCATTTGAGCAGTATGTTAAGAAATCAGGTGGCCAGGATTCAATGGTTTCTCACCACTTCAATGGAACCCAAAATGTTACCGATCATGTTTCATGCAAGGTGTGCAGCAGCACACAGCCATAACAGTCAGCTGCTTATAAGCCAACTTGCAGTAAAGACCAGAGAATCAGCAGATCCTTGGACTGCAGTGGTAAGCTGCCAATGGAAATGCTTATCTGCACATGAAACTGACCAAATATTTGATTTCCATTCGATGAGTTTTCTTTCGAATAATGTTTGCATTGTTTTAACACTTTCCAAATGACATTCAATAATTGTTAAACAATTAAAGAGCATTCAATGTGATAAAGTGTACACCAACAAAAAAAAAAATCTAGCAAGGTCCACATTGGAGACCGTCCTTTGTGCACTACCTAAATATTCAGCCCATCATATTACAAGGAGCTAGTGACAAAGACAGACTGAACATAGTCTACACCAGTGGTTCTCAACCTCAGCCCTCAAGCACCCCCTACAGTTCATGTTTTCCAGGTCACCTAGCAGTTGAACAGGTGTATTCATTACTCACTGACACATTATCAAAGACCCACAGGTGGGGCAAATTATTTCACTTGCAATCCTGTGAGGAGACCTGGAAAACATTAACTGTTGGGGGTACTTAAAAACAGAGGTTGAGAACCACTGTTCTACACAATGTACTCGCTGGTCACCAGTTTCACATTCACATCAGGAATTATAGGATATGGGAATATAAACAATCTGAAGACTGCAAAGCCAAAACACATATTTAAGGACCATACAAAGCATTTCAATTTATTGAAAGTATTCACTAAAGTGCAGGCTTCTGTGCATGAAACTTGGGCACAAAGAGGAAGAAGTTTTGAAATGCAGAGCAGCATACAGAATACAGTAATATATCTGCTCCGTAGCAAGTAGACATCAAAGCAAGGCTGCCCAGTATGCTAGAATTGTTACAGTTCATTAACACTACAATTAGTGTAAATTATCCCGACATTCCACAAGGAATCATATGACATGAGCAGAGGATGTCTGCTCAGATTTGCATGTTGTAAACACATCTTTGGACTTGTATAAAAACGGTATGCTTCAGGTAGGAAATTCAGTCACACTGAAACAGTCTTCCTACAAAACTACAAAGCATCAGTTCCTAAACGGATTGCCTTTCGACCATGTAACAGAGATGGAAGACTAGAAGCATGGGCTGGAAGTCCGTATCTGTACCAGAAATGTTCTTTGTTACGTTGCTGTCACTGGACCACTGCTTGTGGACCTTCCGGGATCAAAGATGCAAAAAATGTTTTGAAAAAGACCCAGGCTGTAGACATAAATGAGTGCGTCTGGAGATGCTCTTCGGCTGTCGCGTTGCTGACTTCTCCAACTTGATCATTTTCCTGCTGAAAAGAAAAAAAAAATGCTAAAATGTATTGTTTTTGTAAGGATGGATTGTCAAAATATTAGATACTTTTTTGTAAACCCAGAGCTCTATAAGTAGACCCTATTGGTTATTTACATTCTGGAAAGATCCAAACGATTCCCCTCCAGACATCAATGGGTTTATATGATCACCATAGGATACTGGTAGATATTTCAGTAGGTTAATGGTCAGAGTTAAGATATTGGGTCAGCTGTATTAAACCTGGAGTAGAGATAAAGCAGATAAGCGCAAGGTGATGACGCACCAGCCAGTCAGCTCCGGTCACTTCTCAAATCCATGATTGGCTGGTGCGTTATAACCTTGCGCTTATCACTTCTTTATCCCTTCTCAAGGTTAATACATATGCCTCATTGTTTGCTAAAATTGATCTCTAACCTACAACTGTAATGGCAGCTGCCATCTTTTTACCCATCAGCTTACACCACTTCTCTAATCTTACTAGTCCTAGTGATTGGATAACTGCATTCTCAGGAAACTTGTGCTTCGACAACAATGTGGCTTCAGCTTATGTTTAGATGAACTTGAAACTTCTTTACAACATAAAAATGAGCATGTCACTTCTGAAACTAAGGCAATGCAGTACACAGCCACATCAAATGCAGAGTCCCATAAGCTCTTAAATTAATGCAGCTGTTGAACCAACATCTGTACAGTGCCAACTCTCAAGTTACACATTTTCCAGCTTAATGAACAGCAGAACCATCTGAGTCAGTGGTTTCTATACTCAAACGCTCAAAGTCCAAGATTTAAAGATATGCCTGCTTGCGCAGAGATGGTATAATCATGTCGAATAAAATACTAATCTATCGTAAGCATGGATATCTTAAAACCTGGACAGTTACAGGCTCTAGAGCAGGGTAGCCAACCCTGGTCCTAGAGAGCTACCAACAGTTCACGTTTTACAGGTCTCTCAGAATCACAAGTGAAGTAATTAGCTCCAACTGTGGATCTTTTAAAATGTGTCAGTAATGACTGCACATGTGCACCTGTCAGGTGAGCTGGAAAACATGAACTGTTAGTAGCTCTCGAGGACCAGGGTTGGCTACCACTGCCCTAGAGGATGGAGATTGAGAATCACTGATCTAAGTTACTATTAGTCACTCATTTTCAGCCTTCTACTCCTCTGCCCTCAACATCTGACACTATATACAATAGTAAGATGACACCCTGTCCACCCAATTTGTGCAGCATATTAACAGCCAAATTAAATATATATTATATACTAGGTGCTTCATCGCGCCCTACGGGCGCTCTTCACACCGTCGCAAGGGGCTACGCCCCCTTAACCCTTGCATGCCTTTCTGGGGTTTAATATTTGTATTATATGGAGTATTACCTGCATTCCTTTGTTAGTGGTTAAATATTGCACAATGAAAGGGCGTGCGATGGTGAAGGAGGCGCAGCCCCTTGCGACGGCGTGAACAGCACCTGCAGGGCACGATGTACAGAATGTAGCGGGTGCGGGGGGGGACTGCGGATGGTGTCTGTAGATGCTGCGGGTGGAGGGGAGGCAGAAGTGGGGGTGGGGCCCGGATGGGGAAGGTTCGGGAGGTGCTGCGCGTGGGGGAGGGGCAGAGGAGTGGGGGATGCAGATGGGGGAGGGGTCCGGAGGCACTGCAGGTGGGGGAGGGGCAGGGGTGCCACGGGTGGGAGAGGGGCAGGTGTGGGGATGTTGTGGATGGGTGAAGGGTTCCGGAGGTGCTGTGGGATGGGTGTGCCGGGGGTTGGGTAGGGGACCGCAGGCACCATGGGGTAGGGTAGGGGCAGGTACGGGTGTTGCGGCGGATGGGAAAGGAGGTCCGGAGGTGCTGCAGGTGGTGGAGGGGCAGGTGCGGGGGTGCCATTGGTGGGGGAGGGGTGGGTGAGGGGGGGACCGCTGATGGAGGAGGGTGTCTGCAGATGCTGCGGGTGGAGGGGGGCAGGTGTGGGGGGGAGACGTATAAGGGGGGTGAATGGTGGAAGGGGCCTGGAGGTGCTGTGGGTGGTGAAGGGGTGGAGGAGTGGGAGCCACGGGTGGTGTAGGGGGTCTGGAGGCACAGCATGTGGGGGAGGGGTGGAGTGCCGCATGTGGTGGAGGGGAAGGTGCGGAGGTGTAGTGCATTGGGGAGAGGTCTGGAGGCGCTGCGGGTACTGTACATGCCATAAAAGGTAGTTGGAGGGTATGCAGTAACAGGGCCAGGACAGGGGTGACGGGGCCAGGACAGGGGTGACGGGGCCAGGATCAGGGGTGACGGGGCCAGGACAGAAATTATAGGGCCAGGATAGGGGTGACAGGGCCAGGGTAGGGGCGGCAGGACCAGGACAGGGGTGACGGGGCCAGTATAGGGTTGACAGGGCAAGCACAGGGGTGACAGGGCCAGGATAGGGGTAACAGGGCCAGCATAAGGGTGACAGGGCCAGGATAAGGGTGAAAGGGCCAGGATAAGGGTGAAAGGGCCAGAATAAGGGTGGCAGGGCAAGGCCAGGGGTGACAGGGACATGACAGAACACAGGGCACGGGAGAGATTGGTATTAGGGACAAAACAGTGGTGACAGACAGATGTGTCTTATCGGAGTCACTGCTGCTGGCTGCTGCTGTTCCATTCCAACCTGTTGGGATCTGCTGCTGCTGGAGACTTGGCATGGCAGACTCTCTCAGGCTGGAGTCCTGCTTTCTCTGCCAGTCCGCATCCCTCCCCCCCTCCTCAGTCACACACCGCAGACCTCGCGCAGCTGCCGGGCACTGTGGTAAGGTGAGACTGGAAATGACTGGTTAGCCCCCAAGAGATGCTGCGGCTGGAGGGAGGAGGGGGTCATAGCATGCACGTGGCGCGGACCTCGCGGCTTCCGGGCACTGTGGTAAGGGGAGACTGGGAGTGACTGGTTAGCTCCCAGGAGACGCTGCGGCTGGAGGGAGGAGTGGGTCAGAGCCTGCAAGCAGCTCGGATTTCTGCAGCGCTACCCGCCAGCTAAAGTGTGTGAATGAGCTGGGCGCACTCCACTGCGGGTGGCAGCGCTGCAGCTAGCGGTGGGGTTGCCGGGGCTGGAGATAACAGAGGCAGTATGGAACCTGCACAGCGGCAGGTGCCCCACTAAACTGCAGCTAAGAAGCGTGGAGTGTGTCAGAAAGTGACGCTCCTCCGCACCAGAGAGACCCTGCTGAGTATGCCGATGTGGGGGTCAAGCACACAGTGAGCCGGTGCCCGTCTGTCTGTATGACATACCCCTCACACACCCCCATACCTCCCAAATGTCCCGATTTTCTCGGGGTCAGTCCCATTTTTTGGGGTCTGTCCCGCTGTCCCACCCGCGGGTCGCAGTGTCCGGCGGTGGGGGGGGGGGGGGGGGGGGCAGTTGGAAAGCTCCTGTACTCGCTGTTCTGCTTAGCAGAGCAGCGGTGAATAGTGGAGACAGAGGGAGAGGGGGCCTCAGGGGGTACGGATTACGGGGGGGGGGGGGGTTCCAGCAGCAGAGCCGGATTAAGGGGGGGGGGGGGGGGGGGTGGCCAGGGGATACGTACCGTTGGCCCCACAGTTTTAGGGGGCCCCCCGGCTGGAGTAGCTCTGTCCCAGCTCAGAAGCTCCCCCCGTCCTGCCAGCAACAGCATTGTGCTACAGTCAGCACACGCTGCAGCATATTGGCAGGTCTGTGGTGTTGCAGGGAGGCAGCAGTCTCCCTGCTTTCTTCTCCCTGTGCGGGTGTGTAGGGGGAGCGACCACGTCCTCTGGATTTAGCCCTAGCTGAGGGGCCAAAATCCCATAAAAAAAATAAAAATAAAAATCGGAATTTGCATAAGGGGGCGTGGCCGCGCAGGCCGCGATTAGGCCACGCCCCCAACCCACAGCAGGCACAGCAATGAGATAGGGCTCCCCTGTCTCAAGTGCCCTGTGCCCCCCGGACTCATAATCAGCCCCTGGGGGCATGCCAGCAGCTCACAGAGCGCTGGGCAAGCCCCCTCACTGACGAAAGCGGGGACCCTCCCGTGAAGCCACGCCCCCTTTTCGCCGAGTGTGTTTCCCTCCTTCTGCCTGGAGAAAGCTCCTGCAGAAAGCTGGGAGGTATGCACCCCTGCCTGTGCCATGCCCATACTATCTGCTTCTGCTCCTGTAGATTTGGCCAGATCTCTGTGACTCATTTGAATAACTCCGCCCACTGTTGCGACTCCGCCCAGCGTTAGCAAATGAATCACAAGGTCACAGAATAGGGCTGTTATATAGGAGATAAATATATATATATATAAAAGCAATGTGCGGACCAGCACTCCTCCCAGTGTCAAATCAGGTGCTCTGGTGCCTCCAGAAAACATGGGGTGCAAAGGAAGCAAAAAAGACTGCAGCACTCGAAGACTTTAAGCAATATAGTGGTGTATTAAAAATAACACATGGTGTCCAAAGTTTCGGGTCGACACACCCCTTTGTCAAGGAAAAACAGCCTTTTCCTTGACAAAGGGGTGTGTCGACCCAGAAACATTGGACACCATGTGTTATTTTTAATACACCACTATATTGCTTCAAGTCTTCAAGTGCTGCAGTCTTTTTTTGCTTCATATATACACATTATATCTATCTCTCTCTCTATATATATATATATATATATATATATATATATATATATATATACACACACACACACATACATATACAGGTTGAGTCGACCTTATCCAAAATGCTTGGGACCGGAGGCATTTTGGATATCGGATTTTTCCGTATTTTGGAATAATTGCATACCATAATGAGATATCATGGTGATGGGACCTAAGTCTAATCACAGAGTGCATTTATGTTACATATACACCTTATACACACAGCCTGAAGGTCATTTTAGCCATTATTTTTAATAACTTTGTGCATTAAACAAAGTGTGTCTACATTCGCACAATTCATTTATGCTTCATATACACCTTATACACACAGCCTGAAGGTCACTTAATACAATATTTTTAATAACTGTCTATTAAACAAAGTTTGTGTACATTGAGCCATCAGAAAACAAAGTTTCACTGTCTCACTCTCCTTCAAAAAATTCCTTATTTCGGAATATTCCTTATTTCGGAATATATGGATATGGGATACTCAACCTATATATATATATTAGATATATATATATATATATATATATATATATCAGGGATAATAGTGCAAGAAGTTGAACACATCGGGCCAAACATACAATATGAAGCTTAATGCCACACCATTTAGTTTTCCCCCTACAGTTCACTTATGCTTTAAGCACGTCACTTAAAACGTAAGGGCTCCCCCCCCTTCACCACAGGTATACTACACAAAGGCACATACTGACAAGAAATCTGCAGCAATAGTCTCAGACTCACCTGCAAGTTATTGTTTTGGTCCTGTTGATTTGGGACAGGCTGTGGAGCAGGGACTGCAGGTTCTTGAGGGCGCCTTTGTCTAAATGGAAACCATCCTGCTGTGTGCCTGCAATAGGAGAAGTGGCTCAGCATCAGATATTACCTATTATATATGACCATGGATTTTGTTATGCAACCAGCTAAAACTAAAATGTTACTTTGATTTTAAATCCTTAGCCGCAGATTTAACTGCAGAACATGGTCAGAAATACTTCAACATAATGCAGATTACATCATATAACATGGGAAAGAGGGTCTTAAGCAGGGGCATGCAACATGCATCCCTCCAGCTGCTATGGAACTATGCAACCCAGCATGCCCCGATATTAAAACTGATTGAGGAACTACACATCCCAGAATTCCAAAGAAAAGGCACCAACTGAGGACCTTATTCAATGATGGACACAGTAAGAATAGCAGCTGCGCAAAAATATGCTGAAGGAGGTGTGTAATAGACTACTCCAACATGCTTGTGCGATCCGCTGCTGCGTCTGAAGACACAGCGTCGGATCATGCTCCAGTTACTCAGGATGGCTGAGGAATTGACACTGCAGAGACCAGTAAATCTGCCAGAAGACTCAGGACTCTGCACTCCCACTAAACAGTTCTGGTAACACCTCCCCATCCCCAGACGGTTGCAGCCTGACAACCAGGCTGCAACTTAGCGGGCACTGCATACCACAGGACCCAGTGCTGCACATGCGCAGTACATGAAACATTGGAGATGTACATAAACCATTGGTTTGTGCAGATCTGACTCAGGCCCTGGACCACTGGATGTTGGCAAGTGCAGATTGATCTAACTCTGGTGTGAATGTCTAGATCTCAATGAGTTTGGACACCAGTCACTCAGCTCAGTCCAAGCAGTGCGGGCATCTGGGTGAGGCCAGCTTAAACATGTAGTAACAGACTGAGCAGCAGAATCCCAGTAACCCACTGCTTCAGTCATACACCTGCTCGCACACAAAATGAGACTTGCCAGCTACATGAACAGGATACTCACAGATACATCAATATCATGGCACAGAGGACCATCATGAATCTGCTCAGGCTTGAGTAGAAATACAGGATACTGAGGAAGATAGAAAACCGTGCCGCTGTGTACACCCAGTCCAACCAGTCTCTGTTCACATCATCCTCTTCCTCCACTAGTCCTCCTTGGGCGTTCATGCGCAGGTTTTGATTGGCTCCTGGATTTATCGGGGCTGGTCCTTCAGGGATGGGAGCCTGGTTGGCTGCAGGAAAGGGATGAGGCAGTGGATCGGGAGCAGCAGGTGGTACAACTGGTATCTCCTGTCTTCGCTGGGATGGGGAGCTGGTAGCAGCAGCTGCAGCATAGCTAGGAGAGAGGAACACAGGTATGATATAATAAGATTTTAAACCTACCGGTAAATCTTTTTCTCGTAGTCTGTAGAGGATGCTGGGGACTCCGTAAGGACCATGGGGATAGACGGGCTCCGCAGGAGACATGGGCACTTTAAGAAAGACTTTGACTCTGGGTGTGCACTGGCTCCTCCCTCTATGCCCCTCCTCCAGACCTCAGTTAGAGAAACTGTGCCCAGAGACGGACAGTACGAGGTAAGGATTTTAGTTAATCCAAGGGCAAGATTCATACCAGCCCACACCAATCACACCGTATAACTTGTGATACACTATCTAGTTAACAGTATGAAAAAACAACATATCATCGGTTCAAAACCGATGAAACTATAACAAACCTTATGTAAGCAATAACTATATACAAGTCTTGCAGAAGTAGTCCGCAGTTGGGACGGGCGCCCAGCATCCTCTACGGACTACGAGAAAAAGATTTACCGGTAGGTTTAAAATCTTATTTTCTCTAACGTCCTAGAGGATGCTGGGGACTCCGTAAGGACCATGGGGATTATACCAAAGCTCCCAAACGGGCGGGAGAGTGCGGATGACTCTGCAGCACCGATTGAGCAAACAGGAGGTCCTCCTCAGCCAGGGTATCAAACAAATAGAACTTTGCAAAGGTGTTTGACCCCGACCAAGTAGCAGCTCATCACAGCTGTAGTGCCGTGACCCCTCGGGCAGCCGCCCAAAACGAGCCCACCTTCCTAGTGGAATGGGCCTTAACCGATTTTGGTAACGGCAATAGGTTGGTTCATATGAAAGGATGAGACCACCTTAGGTAGGAATTGAGGACGGGTCCGCAATTCCGCTCTATCCATATAACCAGATAGGGGCTTTTATGTGATAAAGCCGCCAATTCCGAAACTCACCTAGCCGAAGCCAAGGCTAACAACATGACCACCATCCAAGTGAGATATTTCAACTCCACTGTTTTAAGTGGTTCAAACCAATATGACTAAAGGAAACTTAACACCACGTTAAGGTCCCAAGGCACCACCGGAGGTACAAAAGGAGGCTGAATATGCAGTACTCCCTTCACAAAAGTCTGTACTTCAGGTAAAGAGGCCAATTCCTTTTGAAAGAAAATGGATAAGGCCGAAATCTGAACTTTAAATAAGAATTTACTTACCGATAATTCTATTTCTCGGAGTCCGTAGTGGATGCTGGGGTTCCTGAAAGGACCATGGGGGATAGCGGCTCCGCAGGAGACAGGGCACAAAAGTAAAGCTTTTACAGGTCAGGTGGTGTGTACTGGCTCCTCCCCCTATGACCCTCCTCCAGACTCCAGTTAGGTACTGTGCCCGGACGAGCGTACACAATAAGGGAGGATTTTGAATCCCGGGTAAGACTCATACCAGCCACACCAATCACACCGTACAACTTGTGATCTAAACCCAGTTAACAGTATGATAACAGAGGAGCCTCTGAAAGATGGCTTCCTAAACAATAATCCGAATTAGTTAACAATAACTATGTACAAGTATTGCAGATAATCCGCACTTGGGATGGGCGCCCAGCATCCACTACGGACTCCGAGAAATAGAATTATCGGTAAGTAAATTCTTATTTTCTCTATCGTCCTAAGTGGATGCTGGGGTTCCTGAAAGGACCATGGGGATTATACCAAAGCTCCCAAACGGGCGGGAGAGTGCGGATGACTCTGCAGCACCGAATGAGAGAACTCCAGGTCCTCCTTTGCCAGGGTATCAAATTTGTAAAAATTTACAAACGTGTTCTCCCCTGACCACGTAGCTGCTCGGCAGAGTTGTAATGCCGAGACCCCTCGGGCAGCCGCCCAAGATGAGCCCACCTTCCTTGCGGAATGGGCCTTAACAGATTTAGGCTGTGGCAGGCCTGCCACAGAATGTACAAGTTGAATTTTGTTACAAATCCAACGAGCAATCGACTGCTTAGAAGCAGGTGCACCCAACTTGTTGGGTGCATACAGTATAAACAGCGAGTCAGATTTTCTGACTCCAGCCGTCCTTTAAATGTATATTTTTAAGGCTCTGACAACGTCCAACAACTTGGAGTCCTTCAAGTCGTCTGTAGCCGCAGGCACTACAATAGGCTGGTTCAGGTGAAACGCTGATACCACCTTAGGGAGAAAATGCGGACGCGTCCGCAGCTCTGCCCTATGTTGAATGGAAAATTAAATAAGGGCTTTTATAAAACAAAGCCGCCAGTTCAGATACTCTCCCGGCCGAAGCCAGGGCCAGTAACATAGTCACTTTCCATGTGAGATATTTCAAATCCACATTCTTTAGTGGTTCAAACCAATTGGATTTGAGGAAATCTAAAACTACATTTAGATCCCACGGTGCCACCTTAGGCACCACAGGAGGCTGTATATGCAGTACTCCTTTGATAAAAATCTGGACCTCAGGGACTGAGGCCAATTCTTTTTGGAAGAATATTGATAGGGCCGAAATTTGAACCTTAATAGATCCCAATTTGAGACCCATAGACAATCCTGATTGCAGGAAATGTAGGAAAACGACCCAGTTGAAATTCCTCCATCGGAGCACTCCGCTGCTCGCACCACGCAACATATTTTCGCCAAATACGGCGATAATGCTTCGCGGTGACTTCCTTCCTTGCCTTTATCAAGGTAGGAATGACTTCTTCTGGAATGCCTTTTCCTTTTAGGATCTGGCATTCAAACGCCATGCCGTCAAACGCAGCCGCGGTAAGTCTTGAAAAAGACAAGGACCCTGCTGAAGCAGGTCCCTTCTCAGAAGTAGAGGCCACGGATCGTCCGTGACCATCTCTTGAAGTTCCGGGTACCAAGTCCTTCTTGGCCAATCCGGAGCCACTAGTCTTACTCCTCTTTGCCGTATAATCCTCAATACCTTTGGTATGAGAGGCAGAGGAGGAAACACATATACCGACTGGTACACCCAAGGTGTTACCAGCGCGTCCACAGCTATTGCCTGCGGATCTCTTGACCTGGCGCAATACCTGTCCAGTGTTTTGTTGAGGCGAGACGCCATCATGTCCACCATTGGTTTTACCCAACGGTTTAATAGCATGTGGAAAACTTCTGGATGAAGTCCCCACTCTCCCGGGTGAAGGTCGTGTCTGCTGAGGAAGTCTGCTTCCCAGTTGTCCACGCCCGGGATGAATACTGCTGACAGTGCTATCACGTGATTCTCCGCCCAGCGAAGGATCCTGGCAGCTTCTGCCATTGCCCTCCTGCTTCTTGTGCCGCCCTGTCTGTTTACATGGGCGACTGCCGTGATGTTGTCCGACTGGATCAACACCGGTCTTCCTTGAAGCAGAGGTTCCGCCTGGCTTAGAGCATTGTAGATTGCTCTTAGTTCCAGAATGCTTATGTGAAGAGACTTTTTCAGGCTCGACCACACTCCCTGGAAATTTCTTCCCTGTGTGACTGCTCCCCAGCCTCTCAGGCTGGCATCCGTGGTCACCAGGATCCAATCCTGCATGCCGAATCTGCGGCCCTCCAATAGATGAGCCTCCTGCAACCACCACAGAAGGGATACCCTTGTCCTCGGCGACAGGGTTATCCGCAGGTGCATCTGAAGATGCGACCCTGACCATTTGTCCAACAGATCCCTTTGCATGGAATCTGCCGAAAGGGATTGCTTCGTAAGAAGCTACCATTTTTTCCCAGGACTCTTGTGCATTGATGTACAGACACCTTTCCTGGTTTTAGGAGGTTCCTGACCAGGTCAGATAACTCCTTGGCTTTTTCTTCGGGAAGAAAAACCTTTTTCTGAACTGTGTCCAGAATCATCCCCAGGAACAGCAGACGAGTTGTCGGCATTAATTGGGATTTTGGAATATTCAGAATCCATCCGTGCTGCTTTAGCACCTCTTGAGATAGTGCTAAACCCATCTCTAGCTGTTCTCTGGACCTTGCCCTTATTAGGAGATCGTCCAAGTATGGGATAATTAATACGCCTTTTCTTCGAAGAAGAAATATTATCTCGGCCATTACCTTTGTAAAGACCCGAGGTGCCGTGGACAAACCAAAACGGCAGCGTCTGAAACTGATAGTGACAGTTTCGTACAACGAACCTGAGGTACCCCTGGTGTGAGGGGTAATTGGAACGTGGAGATACGCATCCTTGATGTCCAAGGATACCATAAAGTCCCCTTCTTCCAGGTTCGCTATCACTGCTCTGAGTGACTCCATCTTGAACTTGAACTTCTTTATGTACAGGTTCAAGGACTTCAGATTTAGAATAGGCCTTACCGAGCCATCCGGCTTCGGTACCACAAAAAGAGTGGAATAATACCCCTTCCCTTGTTGTAGAAGAGGTACCTTGACTATCACCTGCTGAGAATACAGCTTGTGAATGGCTTCCAAAACCGTCTCCCTTTCTGAGGGGGACGTTGGTAAAGCAGACTTCAGGAAACGGCGAGGTGGCTCTGTCTCTAATTTCAACCTGTACCCCTGAGATATTATCTGCAGGATCCAGGGATTTACCTGCGAGTGAGCCCACTGCGCGCTGTAATTCTTGAGACGACCGCCTACCGCCCCCGAGTCCGCTTGCGAAGCCCCAGCGTCATGCTGAGGCTTTTGTAGAAGCCGGGGAGGGCTTCTGTTCCTGGGAAGGAGCTGCCTGTTGCTGTCTCTTCCCTCGTCCTCTGCCTCGTGGCAGATATGAATAGCCCTTTGCTCTCTTATTTTTAAAGGAACGAAAGGGCTGCGGTTGAAAGGTCGGTGCCTTTTTCTGTTGGGGAGTGACTTGAGGTAGAAAGGTGGATTTCCCGGCCGTAGCCGTGGCCACCAAATCCGATAGACCGACCCCAAATAACTCCTCTACGCATCGCCTGTCCACTGTCGTGTCCATAAAGCTCTTCTGGCCGAAATGGACATAGCACTTACCCGTGATGCCAGTGTGCAGATATCTCTCTGTGCATCACGCATATAAAGAAATGCATCCTTTATTTGTTCTAACGACAGTAAAATATTGTCCCTGTCCAGGGTATCAATATTTTCGATCAGGGACTCTGACCAAACTACCCCAGCACTGCACATCCAGGCAGTCGCAATAGCTGGTCGTAGTATAACACCTGCATGTGTGTATATACCTTTTTGGATATTTTCCATCCTCCTATCTGATGCATCTTTAAGTGCGGCCGTCTCAGGAGAGGGTAACGCCACTTGTTTTGATAAGCGTGTTAGCGCTTTGTCCACCCTAGGAGGTGTTTCCCAGCGCTCCCTAACCTCTGGCGGGAAAGGGTATAAAGCCAATAACTTCTTTGAAATTAGCAGTTTTTTATCGGGGCACCCCACGCTTCATCACACACGTCATTTAATTCTTCTGATTCGGTAAAAACTACTGGTAGTTTTTTCACACCCCACATAATACCCTGTTTAGTGGTACCTGTAGTATCAGCTAAATGTAACATCTCCTTTATTGCCAAAATCATATAACGTGTGGCCCTACTGGAAAATACGGTTGATTCGTCACCTTCACCACCGGAATCAGTGCCTGTGTCTGGGTCTGTGTCGACCGACTGAGGCAAGGGGCGTTTTACAGCCCCTGACGGTGTTTGAGGCGCCTGGACAGGCACTAATTGAGTGTCCGGCCGCCTCATGTCGGCAAACGACTGCTTAAGCGAGTTGACGCTATCCCGTAATTCCACAAATAAAGGCATCCATTCTGGTGTCGACCCCCTAGGAGGTGACATCCTCATATTTGGCAATTGCTCCGCCTCCACACCAATAACGTCCTCATACATGTCGACACACACGTACCGACACACAGCAGACACACAGGGAATGCTCTATACGAAGACAGGACCCACTAGCCCTTTGGGGAGACAGAGGGAGAGTCTGCCAGCACACACCAAAAAGCGCTATATATGACAGGGATAGCCTTATGATTAAGTGCTCCCTTATAGCTGCTTTTATATTAATATATTGCCATTTATTTTGCCCCCCCTCTCTGTTATACCCTGTTTCTGTAGTGCAGTGCAGGGGAGAGACCTGGGAGCCTTCCTGACCAGCGGAGCTGTGACAGAAAATGGCGCCGTGTGCTGAGGAGATAGGCCCCGCCCCTTTTTCGGCGGGCTCGTCTCCCGCTATTTAGTACATTTAGGCAGGGGTAAATATCTCCATATAGCCTCTGGGGCTATATGTGAGGTATTTTTAGCCTTTTTAAAGGTTTTCATTTGCCTCCCAGGGCGCCCCCCCCCCAGCGCCCTGCACCCTCAGTGACTGCCGTGTGAAGTGTGCTGAGAGGAAAATGGCGCACAGCTGCAGTGCTGTGCGCTACCTTAAGAAGACTGCAGGAGTCTTCAGCCGCCGATTCTGGACCTCTTCTTGCTTCAGCATCTGTGAGGGGGCCGGCGGCGTGGCTCCGGTGACCATCCAGGCTGTACCTGTGATCGTCCCTCTGGAGCTTCATGTCCAGTAGCCAAGAAGCCAATCCATCCTGCACGCAGGTGAGTTCACTTCTTCTCCCCTCTGTCCCTCGTTGCAGTGATCCTGTTGCCAGCAGGAATCACTGTAAAATAAAAAACCTAAGCTAAACTCTCTAAGCAGCTCTTTATGAGAGCCACCTAGAATTGCACCCTTCTCGGCCGGGCACAAAAATCTAACTGGAGTCTGGAGGAGGGTCATAGGGGGAGGAGCCAGTACACACCACCTGACCTGTAAAAGCTTTACTTTTGTGCCCTGTCTCCTGCGGAGCCGCTATCCCCCATGGTCCTTTCAGGAACCCCAGCATCCACTTAGGACGATAGAGAAATGGAGCCTAATTTTAGGCCCAAATTCACTCCAGTTTGTAGGAAGTGAAGAAAACGGCCTAGATGGAATTCTTCGGTAGGAGCATTCCTGGCCTCACACCAAGAAACATTTACGCCATATTCGGTGATAATGTTTAGATGTCACGTCCTTCCTAGCCTTTATTAACGTAGGAATAACCTCATCCGGAATACCTTTTTCTGCTAGGATCCGGCGTTCAACCGCCATGCCGTCAAACGCAGCCACGGTAAGTCTTGGAACAGACAAGGATCTTGTTGTAACAGGTCCTACCTTAGAGGAAGAGGCCACGGATCTTCTGTGAGCATTTCACTAGGGCGTCCACAGCTACCGCCTGAGGGTCTCTTGACCTGGCGCAATACCTTTGTATCTTTTTGTTGAGACGGGACGCCATCATGTCTATTTGGGGAAGTCCCCACCGACTTGCAATTTGCGCAAAGACTTCATGATGAAGTCCCCACTCTCCCGGATGCAGGTCGTGTCTGCTGAGGAAGTCTGCTTCCCAGTTGTCCACTCCCGGAATGAACACTGCTGACAGAGCGCTTACATGATTCTCCGCCCAGCGAAGAATTCTGGTGGCTTCCGCCATTGCCACCCTGCTCTTTGTGCCGCCTTGGCAGTTTACATGAGCTACTGCAGTGACGTTGTCTGACTGGATCAGAACTGGTCGATCGTGAAGTAAGATCTCCGCTTGGCGTAGGGCGTTGTATATGGCCCTTAGTTCCAGGATGTTGATGTGAAGACAAGTCTCTTGACTTGACCAAAGGCCTTGGAAATTTCTTCCCTGCGTGACTGCTCCCCAACCTCGGAGCTCGCGTCCGTGGTCACCAGGATCCAGTCCTGAATGCCGAACCTGCGGCCCTCTAGAAGGTGAGCACTTTTCAGCCACCACAGGAGAGATACTCTGGCCCTTGGGGACAGGGTGATCCGCTGATGCATTTGCAGATGTGACCCGGACCATTTGTCCAATAGGTCCCATTGGAATGTCCTTGCATGGAATCTGCCGTAGGGAATGGCTTCGTATGTCGCCACCATTTTTCCCAGGACTTGAGTGCAATGACGTATTGACACTTGTTTTGGCTTCAACAGGTTCATGACTAGAGTCATGAGTTCCTGCGCTTTTTCTGTCGGAAGAAAAATCCTCTTCTGGTCTGTGTCCAGAATCATGCCCAAGAAGGGCAGACGAGTTGTAGGATTCTGCTGCGACTTTGGAATATTGATAATCCAGCCGTGTCGCTGTAACAGTCAGTGAAAGTGATATGCTGTTCAGCAACTTCTCCCGTGATCTCGCTTTTATGGATGGAGATCGTCCAAGTACGGGATAATTGTGACACCATGTTTGCGCAGGAGCACCATTTCCGCCATTACCTTGGTGAAAATTCTCAGGGCCGTGGAAAGCCCAAACGCCAACGTCTGAAATTGGTAATAACAATCCTGTACCGCAAATCTCAGGTATGCCTGATGAGGATATATGGGAACATGCAGGTATGCATCCTTTATGTCCAGAGATACCATAAAATCTCCCCCTTCCAGGCTGGCGATGACCGCTCTGAGCGATTCCATCTTGAACCGTTTTAAGTAAAGGTTCAGGGATTTTAAATTCAAAATGGGTCTGACCGAACCGTCCGGTTTTGGGACCACAAACAGAGTTGAGTAGTACCCCTTCCCTCTTTGAAGCAGGGGAACCTCTACCACCACTTGTTGAAGACACAATTTGCGAATGGCATGTAACACTATCTCCCTTTCCAGGGGGGAAGTCTGTAGGCCCGATTTGAAAATAAGAATTTACTTACCGATAATTCTATTTCTCGTAGTCCGTAGTGGATGCTGGGGACTCCGTCAGGACCATGGGGTTTAGCGGCTCCGCAGGAGACAGGGCACAATAATAAAAGCTTTAGGATCAGGTGGTGTGCACTGGCTCCTCCCCCTATGACCCTCCTCCAAGCCTCAGTTAGGATACTGTGCCCGGACGAGCGTGCATAATAAGGAAGGATATTGAATCCCGGGTAAGACTCATACCAGCCACACCAATCACACCGTACAACCTGTGATCTGAACCCAGTTAACAGTATGATAACAACGAAGGAGCCTCTGAAAAGATGGCTCACAACAAGAATAACCCGATTTTTGTAACAATAACTATGTACAAGTATTGCAGACAATCCGCACTTGGGATGGGCGCCCAGCATCCACTACGGACTACGAGAAATAGAATTATCGGTAAGTAAATTCTTATTTTCTCTAACGTCCTAAGTGGATGCTGGGGATTATACCAAAGCTCCCAAACGGGCGGGAGAGTGCGGATGACTCTGCAGCACCGAATGAGAGAACTCCAGGTCCTCCTCAGTCAGGGTGTGCCCCTGACCAAGTAGCAGCTCGGCAAAGTTGTAAAGCCGAGACCCCTCGGGCAGCCGCCCAAGATGAGCCCACTTCCTTGTGGAATGGGCTTTTACTGATTTTGGCTGTGGCAAGCCTGCCACAGAATGTGCAAGCTGAATTGTACTACAAATCCAGCGAGCAATCGTCTGCTTAGAAGCAGGAACACCCATCTTGTTGGGTGCATACAGGCTAAACAGCGAGTCAGATTTTCTGACTCCAGTCGTCCTGGAAACATATATTTTCAGGGCCCTGACAACATCAAGTAACTTGGAGTCCTCCAAGTCCCTAGTAGCCACAGGTACCACAATAGGTTGGTTCATGTGAAAAACAGAAAAACAGAAAACACCTTAAGGAGAAATTGAGGACGAGTCCTCAATTCTGCCCTGTCAGAATGAAAAATTAAGTAAGGGCTTTTATATGATAAAGCCGCCCATTCTGACACACGCCTGGCTGAAGCCAGGGCTAATAGAATCTTCACCTTCCATGTGAAATATTTTAATTCCACAGTGGTGAGTGGATCAAACCAATGTGATTTTAGGAAACTCAAAACAACATTGAGATCCCAAGGTGCCACTGGGGGCACAAAAGGAGGCTGTATATGCAGTACCCCTTTTACAAACGTCTGAACTTCAGGCACTGAAGCCAGTTCTTTCTGGAAGAAATTTGACAGGGTCGAAATTTGAACCTTAATGGACCCTAATTTTAGGCCCATAGACAGTCCTGTTTTCAGGAAATGTAGGAAACGACCCAGTTGGAATTCCTCTGTAGGGACCTTCTTGGCCTCACACCCCGCAACATATTTTCGCCAAATGCGGTGAAAATGTTTTGCGGTTACATCCTTCCTGGCTTCGACCAGGGTAGGGATGACTTCATCTGGAATGCCCTTTCAGGATCCGGCGTTCAACTGCCATGCCGTCAAACGCAGCCGCGGTAAGTCTTGGAACAGACAAGGCCCCTGCTAGAGCAGGTCCTTTCTTAAAGGTAGAGGCCACGGTTCTTCCGTGAGCATCTCTTGAAGTTCCGGGTACCAAGTCCTTCTTGACCCATCCGGAACCACGAGTATCGTTCTTACTCATCTCCTTCTTATGATTCTCAGTACTTTTGGTATGAGATGCATAGGAGGGAACACATACCCTGACTGGTACACCCACAGTGTTACCAGAGCGTCCACCGCTATTGCCTGAGGGTCTCTTGACCTGGCGCAATATTTGTCTAGTTTTTTGTTCAGGCGGGACGCCATCATGTCCACCTTTGGTTTTTCCCAACGGTTTACAATCATGTGGAAGACTTCCCGCTGAAGTCCCCACTCTCCCGGGTGGAGGTTATGCCTGCTGAGGAAGTTTGCTTCCCAGTTTTCCACTCCCGGAATTAACACTGCTGAGAGTGTTATCACATGATTTTTCGCCCAGCGAAGAATCCTTGCAGTTTCTGCCATTTCCCTCCTGCTTCATGTGCCGCCCTGTCTGTTTACGTGGGCGACTGCCGTGATGTTGTCCCACTGGATCAATACCGGCTGACCTTGAAGCAGAGGTCTTGCTAAGCTTAGAGCCTTGTAAATTGCCCTTAGCTCCAGTATATTTATGTGGAGAGAAGTCTCCAGACTTGATCACACTCCCTGGAAATTTTTTCCTTGTGTGACTGCTCCCCAGCCACTCAGGCTGGCATCCGTGGTCACCAGGACCCAGTCCTGAATGTCGAATCTGCGGCCCTTTCATAGATGAGCACTCTGCAGCCACCGCAGAAGAAAACACCCTTGTCCTTGGAGACAGGGTTATCCGCTGATGCATCTGAAGATGCGATCCGGACCATTTTCCCAGCAGATTCCACTGAAAGGTTCTTGCGTGAAATCTACCGAATGGGATCGCTTTGTAAGAAACCACCATTTTTCACAGGACCCTTGTGCAATGATGCACTGATACTTTTCCTGGTTTTAGGAGGTTCCTGACTAGCTCGGATAACTCCCTGGTCTTCTTCTCCGGGAGAAAACATCCTTTTCTGGACTGTGTCCAGAATCATTCCTAGGAACATTAGACGTGTCGTCGGAAAAAGCTGCGATTTTGGAATATTTAGAATCCACTCGTGCTGTCGTAGAACTACTTGAGATAGTGCTACTCCGACCGCCAACTGTTCTCTGGACCTTGCCCTTATCAGGAAAGCGTCCATATTTCTTTTAGGAAGAATCATCATTTCGGCCATTACCATGGTAAAGACCCGGGGTGCCGTGGACAATCCAAACGGCAGCGTCTGAACTGATAGTGACAGTTCTGTACCACGAACCTGAGATACCCTTGGTGAGAAGGGCAAAATTTGGACATGTAGGTAAGCGTCCCTGATATCCAGTGACACCATATCGTCCTGGTTCGCTATCACTGCTCTGAGTGACTCCATCTTGATTTGAACCCTTGTATGTAATTGTTCAAATCTTTTAGATCTCACCGAGCCGTTTGGCTTCAGTACCACAATATAGTGTGGAATAATACCCCTTCCCTTGTTGTAGGAGGGGTACTTTGATTATCACCTGCTGGGAATACAGCCTGTGAATTTTTTTCCCAATACTGCCTCCCTGTCGGAGGGAGACGTTGGTAAAGCAGACTTCAGGAACTTGTGAGGGGAAGACGTCTCGAATTTCCAATGTACACCTGGGATACTACGTGTAGGATCCAGGAGTCCACTTGCGAGTGAGCCCACTGCGTGCTGAAACTCTTGAGATGACCCCCCACCGCACCTGAGTCCGCTTGTATGGCCCCAGCGTCATGCTGCGGACTTGGCAGAAGCTGTGGAGGACTTCTGTTCCTGGGAATGGGCTGCCTGCTGCAGTCTTCTTCCCTTTCCTCTAACCCTGGGCAGATTGACTGGCCTTTTGCCCGCCTGCCTTTATGGGTATGAAAGGACTGACTGAAAAGACTGTGTCCTTTTCTGCTGAGATGTGACTTGGGGTAACAAAAGTGGATTTTCCAGCTGTTGCCATGGCCGCCAGGTCCGATGGACCGCCCCTTTATACGGCAATACTTCCATGTGCCGTCTGGAATCTGCATCACCTGACCACTGTCGTGTCTATAAACATCGTCTGGCAGATATGGACATCACATCTACTCTTGATGCCAGAATGCAAATATCCCTCTGCGCATCTCGCATATATAGAAATGCATCCTTAAAATGCTCTATAGTCAATAAAATATTGTTCCTGTCAAGGGTATCAATATTTTCAGTCAGGAAATCCGACCAAGCCACCCCAGCGCTGCACATTCAGGCTGAGGCGATTGCTGGTCGTAGTATAACACCAGTATGTGTGTATATACTTTTTAGGATATTTTTCAGCTTCCTATCAGCTGGCTCTTTGAGGGCGGCCGTATCTGGAGACGGTAACGCCACTTGTTTTTATAAGCGTGTGAGCGCCTTATCCACCCTAAGGTGTGTTTCCCAACTCGCCCTCACTTCTGGCGGGAAAAGGTATACCTCCAATAATTTTCTATCGGAGGAAACCCACGTATCATCACACACTTTAATTTATCTGATTCAGGAAAAACTACAAGTAGATTATTCCCACCCTACATAATACCCTTATTTGTGGTACTTGTAGTATCAGAAATATGTAACACCTCCTTCATTGCCCTTAACATGTAACGTGTGGCCCTAAAGGAAAATACGTTTGTTTCTTCACCGTCGACACTGAAGTCAGTGTCCGTGTCTGTGTCGACCAACTGAGGTAAATGGGCGTTTTTACAAGCCCCTGACGGTGTCTGAGACGCCTGGACAGGTACTAATTTGTTTGCCGGCCGTCTCATGTCGTCAACCGACCTTGCATCGTGTTGACATTATCACGTAATTCCTAAATAAGCCATCCATTCCGGTGTCGACTCCCTAGAGAGTGACATCACCAATACAGGCAATTTGCTCCGCCTCCTCACCAACATCGTCCTCCTACATGTCGACACACACGTACCGACACAGCACACACACAGGGAATGCTCTGAGGACAGGACCCCACTAGCCCTTTGGGGAGACAGAGGGAGAGTTTGCCAGCACACACCAAAAACGCTATAATTATACAGGGACAACCCCTTATACAAGTGTTTTCCCTTATAGCATTTTCACATATGTAATCATATCGCCAAATAAGTGCCCCCCCTCTGTTTTAACCGTTTCTGTAGTGCAGTGCAGGGGAGAGCCTGGGAGCCTTCCTCACAGCAGAGCTGAGCAGGAAAATGGCGCCGTGTGCTGAGGAGAATAGGCCCCGCCCCCTAAAACGGCGGGCTCTTCTCCCGGAGTTTGTGAGATCTGGCAGGGGTTAAATACATCCATATAGCCTCAAGGGCTATATGTGATGTATTTTAGCCATAAAAAAGGTATAATACATTGCTGCCCAGGGCGCCCCCCCCAGCGCCCTGCACCCTCAGTGACCGCTGGTATGAAGTGTGCTGACAACAATGGCGCACAGCTGCAGTGCTGTGTGCTACCTTATGAAGACTGAAAGTCTTCTGCCGCCTGTTTCTGGACCTCTGGACCTCTTCAACTTCGGCATCTGCAAGGGGGGTCGGCGGCACGGCTCCGGGACGAACCCCAGGGTGAGACCTGTGTTCCGACTCCCTCTGGAGCTAATGGTGTCCAGTAGCCTAAGAAGCAAATCCATCCTGCACGCAGGTGAGTTTACTTCTCTCCCCTAAGTCCCTCGTAGCAGTGAGCCTGTTGCCAGCAGGACTCACTGAAAATAAAAAACCTAAATTAAACTTTTATTCTAAGCAGCTCAGGAGAGCCACCTAGATTGCACCCTTCTCGGCCGGGCACAAAGATCTAACTGAGGCTTGGAGGAGGGTCATAGGGGGAGGAGCCAGTGCACACCACCTGATCCTAAAGCTTTTATTATTGTGCCCTGTCTCCTGCGGAGCCGCTAAACCCCATGGTCCTGACGGAGTCCCCAGCATCCACTTAGGACGTTAGAGAAAAAACGGTGAGGAGGCACCTCTTCGAATTCCAGCTTGTAACCCTGGGAAACAATTTCTATTGCCCAGGGATCCACCTGTGAGTGAACCCAGATGTGGCTGAACAGTCGAAGACGTGCCCCCACTGGGGCAGACTCCCTCAGGGGAGCCCCAGCGTCATGCGGTGGATTTTGCAGAGGCCGGGGAGGACTTCTGTTCCTGGGAACTAGCTGTGTTATGCAGCTTCTTCCCTCTGCCCTTACCTCTGGCAAGAAAGGACGATCCACGTACTCTCTTGCTTTTATTGGAACGAAAGGACTGCATTTGATAATGAGGCGCTTTCTTAGATTGTGAGGGAATATATGGCAAAAAATTCGATTTACCTGCCTAAGCTGTGGAGACGAGGTCCGAGAGGCCCTCTCCAAACAATTCCTCACCCTTGTAAGGCAACAACTCCATATGTCTCTTGGAGTTGGCATCACCTGACCACTGTCGGGTCCATAAGACACGCCTAGCAGAAATAGACATAGCGTTTATCCTGGAACCCAGTCAACTGTCTTTGAGCATCCCTCATATATAAGACAGCATCTTTTATATGCCCTAGGGTCATTAAAATGGTATCCTTATCAACGGTCTCAATATCCACTGATAAGGAATCTGTCCATGCTGCTACAGCACTACAAACCCAGGCCGACGCAATAGCCGGTCTGCGTAACGTACCAGAATGTGTGTAAATGGACTTCAAGGTAACCTCCTGCTTGCGGTCAGCAGGATCCTTGAGGGTAGCCGTATCTTGGGATGGAAGCGCTATCTTTTTTGATAAGCGCGTCAAAGCTTTGTCTACCCTAGGGGAGGATTCCCACCGGATTCTGTCCTGCGACGGGAAAGGATACGCCATTAGAATCCTTTTGGGAATCTGCAGTTTTTTGTCTGGAGTTTCCCACGCTTTTTCGCATAATTCGTTCAGCTCATGTGATGAGGGAAAGGTGACCTCAGGTTTCTTTCCCTTATACATGTGTACCCTCGTGTCAGGGACAGGGGGTTCCTCAGTGATATGCAAAACATCTTTTATTGCAATAATCATATATCGAATACATTTAGCCACCTTTGGCTGAAATTTTGCATCATCGTAAGTCGACACTGGAGTCTGAATCCGTGTCGGTATCTGTGTCAACTATTTGGGATAGTGAGCACTTCTGAGACCCCAAAGGTCCAGGCGACATTGGGACAGGCATGGGTTAACTCCCTGACTGTACCCCTGCTTCAGCTTTGTCTAATCTTTTGTGCAATAAAATAAGAATTTACTCACCGGTAATTCTGTTTCTCGTAGTCCGTAGTGGATGCTGGGAACTCCGTAAGGACCATGGGGAATAGCGGGCTCCGAAGGAGGCTGGGCACTCTAGAAAGATCTTAGACTACCTGGTGTGCACTGGCTCCTCCCACTATGACCCTCCTCCAAGCCTCAGTTAGGTACTGTGCCCGGACGAGCGTACACAATAAGGAAGGATTTTGAATCCCGGGTAAGACTCATACCAGCCACACCAATCACACCGAACAACTCGTGATATGAAACACAGTTAACAGTATGAAACGATAGAGCCTCTCAACAGATGGCTCAACAATAACCCGATTTAGTTAACAATAACTATGTACAAGTATTGCAGATAGACCGCACTTGGGATGGGCGCCCAGCATCCACTACAGACTACGAGAAACAGAATTACCGGTGAGTAAATTCTTATTTTCTCTAACGTCCTAGTGGATGCTGGGAACTCCGTAAGGACCATGGGGATTATACCAAAGCTCCCAAACGGGCGGGAGAGTGCGGATGACTCTGCAGCACCGAATGAGAGAACTCCAGGTCCTCCTCAGCCAGGGTATCAAATTTATAGAATTTTGCAAACGTGTTTGCCCCTGACCAAGTAGCTGCTCGGCAAAGTTGTAAAGCCGAGACCCCTCGGGCAGCCGCCCAAGATGAGCCCACCTTCCTTGTGGAATGGGCATTGACAGATTTTGGCTGTGGCAGGCCTGCCACAGTATGTGCAAGCTGAATTGTACTACAAATCCAACGAGCAATAGTCTGCTTAGAAGCAGGAGCACCCAGCTTGTTGGGTGCATATAGGATAAACAGCGAGTCAGATTTTCTGACTCCAGCCGTCCTGGAAACATATTTTCAGGGCCCTGACAACGTCTAGCAACTTGGAGTCCTCCAAATCCTTAGTAGCCGCAGGCACCACAATAGGCTGGTTCAGGTGAAACGCTGAAACCACCTTAGGGAGAAACTGGGGACGAGTCCTCAACTCTGCCCTATCCATATGAAAAATCAGATAAGGGCTTTTACATGATAAAGCCGCCAATTCTGACACTCGCCTGGCTGATGCCAGGGCCAATAACATGACCACTTTCCACGTGAGATATTTCAGATCCACGGTTTTTAGTGGCTCAAACCAATGTGATTTCAAGAAATTCAACATCACGTTGAGATCCCAAGGTGCCACAGGAGGCACAAATGGGGGCTGAATATGCAGCACTCCTTTCACAAATGTCTGAACTTCAGGTACTGAAGCTAGTTCCTTTTGAAAGAAAATCGACAGAGCCGAGATCTGTACTTTAATGGAGCCTAGTTTTAGGCCCATATTCACTCCTGCTTGCAGGAAATGCAGAAATCGACCCAGTTGAAATTCCTCTGTTGGGGCCTTTTTGGCCTCGCACCATATTTCCGCCATATGCGGTGATAATGTTTTGCCGTAACATCTTTCCTGGCTTTAATAAGCGTAGGAATGACTTCCTCCGGAATGCCCTTTTCCTTCAGGATCCGGCGTTCAACCGCCATGCCGTCAAACGCAGCCGCGGTAAGTCTTGGAACAGACAGGGGCCCTGCTGTAGCAGGTCCTGTCTGAGCGGCAGGGACCAAGGGTCCTCTGAGATCATCTCTTGAAGTTCCGGGTACCACGCTCTTCTTGGCCAATCCGGAACCATGAGAATTGTGTTTACTCCTCGCTTTCTTATTATTCTCAGTACCTTTGGTATGAGAGGTAGAGGAGGGAACACATACACTGACCGGTACACCCACGGTGTCACTAGGGCGTCCACCGCTATCGCCTGAGGGTCTCTTGACCTGGCGCAATACTTCTCTAGTTTTTTGTTTATGCGGGACGCCATCATGTCCACCTGTGGACGACCCCATTGATTTACAATCATTTGGAAGACTTCTGGATGAAGTCCCCACTCTCCCGGGTGGAGGTCGTGCCTGCTGAGAAAGTCTGCTTCCCAGTTGTCCACTCCCGGGATGAACACTGCTGACAGTGCTAGTACATGATTCTCCGCCCATCGGAGAATTTTTGTGGCTTCTGCCATCGCCGTCCTGCTTCTTGTGCCGCCCTGTCGATTCACATGGGCGACTGCCGTGATGTTGTCTGACTGGATCAGCACCGGCTGGTGTAGGAGCAGGGATTTTGCTTGACTTAGGGCATTGTAAATGGCCCTTAGTTCCAGAATATTTATGTGAAGGGCAGTCTCCTGACTTGACCATAGTCCTTGGAAATTTCTTCCCTTTGTGACTGCCCCCCAGCCTCGTAGGCTGGCATCCGTGGTCACCAGGACCCAGTCCTGTATGCCGAATCTGCGGCCCTCCAGAAGATGAGCACTGTGCAGCCACCACAGAAGAGACACCCTGGTTCGTGGAGACAGGGTTATTAAACGATGCATCTGAAGATGCGATCCGGACCACTTGTCCAACAGGTCCCACTGAAAGATTCTGGCATGGAACCTGCCGAATGGAATTGCTTCGTAAGAAGCTACCATCTTTCCCAGGACCCGCGCGCAGTGATGCACCGATACCTGTTTTGGTTTTAGGAGGTCTCTGACTAGAGAAGACAACTCCCTGGCTTTCTCCTCCGGGAGAAACACTTTTTTTTTTTCTGGGCCGTGTCCAGAATCATTCCAAGGAACATTAGACGTGTTGTGGGGACCAGCTGTGACTTTGGGATATTCAGAATCCAACCGTGCTGGCTCAGCACTTCCTGAGATAGTGCTACTCCCACTAACAACTGTTCCTTGGATCGTGCCTTTATTAGGAGATCGTCCAAGTATGGGATAATTAAAACTCCCTTTTTTCGAAGGAGTATCATCATTTCCGCCATAACCTTGGTAAATACCCTCGGTGCCGTGGAGAGTCCAAACGGCAGCGTCTGGAATTGGTAATGGCAATCCTGTACCACAAATCTGAGGTACTCCTGGTGAGAATTGTAAATGGGGACATGCAGGTAAGCATCCTTGATGTCCAGGGATACCATGTAATCCCCCTCGTCCAGGCTTGCAATAACCGCCCTGAGCGATTCCATCTTGAACTTGAATTTTTTTATGTATGTGTTCAAGGACTTCAAATTTAAAATGGGTTTTACCGAACCGTCCGGTTTCGGTACCACAAATAGTGTGGAATAGTAACCCCGGCCTTGTTGAAGTAGGGGTACCTTGATTATCACCTGCTGGGAATACAGCTTGTGAATTGCCGCTAGCACTGCCTCCCTGTCTGAGGGAGCAATCGGCAAGGCGGATTTTAGGAAACGGCGGGGTGGAATCGCCTCGAATTCCAGCCTGTATCCCTGAGATACTATTTGAAGGATCCAGGGATCCACCTGTGAGCGAACCCACTGATCGCTGAAATTCCTGAGGCGGGCCCCCACCGTACCTGGCTCCGCCTGTGAAGCCCCACCGTCATGCGGCGGACTTGGAAGAGGAAGCGGGGGAGGACTTTTGTTCCTGGGAACCTGCTGTTTGCTGCAGCCTTTTTCCCCTGCCTCTGCCTCTTGACAGAAAAGACCCTCCTTTTCCCCGCTTGTTTTTCTGGGATCGAAAGGACTGAACCTGATAAAATGGCGCCTTCTTAGGCTGTGAGGGGACATGGGGTAAAAATGCTGACTTCCCAGACGTTGCTGTGGAAACTAGGTCGGAGAGACCATCCCCAAATAATTCCTCCCCTTTATAAGGCAAAACTTCCATGTGCCTTTTGGAATCTGCATCTCCAGTCCACTGGCGAGTCCATAAGCATCTCCTAGCAGAGATAGATAGTGCACTTACTTTAGATGCCAGCCGGCAGATTTCCCTCTGTGCATCTCTCATGTATAAGACTGAGTCTTTGATATGGTCAATTGTTAACAGGATCGTGTCTCTGTCTAGTGTGTCAATATTTTCTGACAGGTTATCTGACCATGCAGCGGCAGCACTGCACATCCAAGCTGACGCAATCGCTGGTCTGAGTATAATGCCTGAGTGTGTATATACAGACTTCAGGATCGCCTCCTGCCTTCTATCAGCAGGTTCCTTAAGGGCGGCCGTATCCTGGGACGGTAGTGCCACCTTTTTTGACAAACGTGTGAGCGCTTTATCCACCCTCGGGGGTGTTTCCCAACGCAACCTATCCTCTGGCGGGAAAGGGAACGCCATTAGTAATTTCTTAGGAATCACCAATTTCTTATCAGGGGAAGCCCACGCTTCTTCACACACTTCATTTAATTCATCTGACGGGGGAAAAACTACAGGTAGTTTTTTCTCCCCAAACATAATACCCTTTTTTGTGGTACCTGGATGTAAATCAGAAATATTTAACACCTCTTTCATTGCCTCAATCATGCAGCGAATGGCCTTAACGGGCATTAAATTTGACTCATCGTCGTCGACACTGGCGTCAGTATCCGTGTCGACATCTACTTGTGCCACCTGAGATAACGGGCGTTTTAGAGCCCCTGATGACTTTTGAGACCCTTGGACAGGCACGAGCTGAAGACTCGGCTGTCCCACAGTCGGCATGTCGTCAAATTTTTTATGTAAGGAGTCTATACGTGCACTCATTTCTTGCCATAATACCATCCACTCAGGTGTCTGCCCCGCAGGGGGTGACATCTCTGCTAAAGGCATCTGCTCCCCCTCCACATCATTATCCTCCTCAAACATGTCGACACAGCCGTACCGACACACTCCACACACAGGGAATGCTCAAATAGAGGACAGGACCCACAAAAGCCCTTTGGGGGGACAGAGTAAGAGTATGCCAGCACACACCAGAGCGCTATATATATACAGGGACTAACTGAGTTATGTCCCTAATAGCTGCTTATACTGTATACAGTGCCAATTTAGTGCCCCCCCTCTCTTTTCCCTCTTACTGTACTGTAGAAATGCAGGGAAGAGCCAGGGAGCTTCCTTCCAGCCGAGCTGTGAGGGAAAAATGGCGCCAGTGTGCTGAGGAGGTAGGCTCCGCCCCTTTTTCGCTGCCTATTCTCCCGCTTTTTTTGGGATTCTGGCAGGGGTATTTACCTCATATATAGCCCCAGGGGCTATATATTGAGGTATTTTAGCCAGCCAAGGTGTTTTTATTGCTGCCTCAGGGCACCCCCCCCCCAGCGCCCTGCACCCTCAGTGACCGGAGTGTGAAGTGTGTATGAGGAGCAATGGCGCACAGCTGCAGTGCTGTGCGCTACCTTGGTGAAGACAGGATGTCTTCATGCCGCCGATTTTCCGGACCATCTTCCTGCTTCTGGCTCTGTAAGGGGGACGGCGGCGCGGCTCCGGGACCGATCAAGGCTGGGCCTGCGGTCGAACCCTCTGGAGCTAATGTCCAGTAGCCTAAGAAGCCCAATCCGGCTGCAAGCAGGCGAGTTCGCTTCTTCTCCCCTTAGTCCCTCGCTGCAGTGAGCCTGTTGCCAGCAGGTCTCACTGAAAAAAACAAATTCTAAGACTATAACTTTCTAAGAGCTCAGGAGAGCCCCTAGTGTGCATCCAACCTCGGCCGGGCACGAAATCTAACTGAGGCTTGGAGGAGGGTCATAGGGGGAGGAGCCAGTGCACACCAGGTAGTCTAAGATCTTTCTAGAGTGCCCAGCCTCCTTCGGAGCCCGCTATTCCCCATGGTCCTTACGGAGTTCCCAGCATCCACTAGGACGTTAGAGAAATTAACATTAGCACTTAAAACATTCCACATATCCATCCAGTCAGGTGTCTGCACTGCCGACGGAGACCTAACATTCATACACTCCCCCTCCTCCTTAGGTGAGCCTTCAATCTCAGACATATCGACACACGCGTACCAACACACCACACACAGGGAAGCTCTTTTCTTAAGACAGGTTCCCCACCAGGCACTTTGGAGCACTTTGGAGAGACAGAGAGAGTATGCCAGCACACACCCCAGCGCTATATGACCCAGGGAAAAACACAGTATGTTTACCCAGTGGCGCTTTTGTTATGTATATGCGTCAATTATGTGCCGCCGCCCCCCCCCCCCCCCCCCCCCCCTCTACTTTAAAACCCTTCTTTCACCGTGTGTCAAGCAGGGGAGAGTCCAGGAAGCTTCCTCTCAGCGGTGTTGTGGAGAAAAATGGTGCTGGTGAGTGCTGAGGGAGAAGCACCGCCCCCTCGGCAGCAGGCTTCTGTCCCGCTCAAATTTCTCAACAACATGGCGGGGGCTCTTTATATACATGTACAGTGCCCAGCTGTACATGTATATATCTATATATGCCACAGGAGAGGTTTATATTGCTGCCCAGGGCGCCCCCCTCCCTGCGCCCTGCACCCTTACAGTGACCGAGGTGTGTGAGGTGAATGGGAGCAATGGCGCACAGCTGCAGTGCTGTGCGTTACCTCTATGAAGATCAAGGTGTCTTCTGCCGCCTCTGATGTTCTTTTCCTCAATACTCACCCGGCTTCTCTCTTCCGGCTCTGCGAGGAGGACGGCGGCGCGGCTCTGGGACGGACGGCTAGGGTGAGACCTGCGTACCGATCCCTCTGGAGCTAATGGTGTCCAGTAGCCTAAGAAACAGAGCCCTGAAACTCTGAAGTGGGTCTGTTTCTCTCTCCTCAGTCCCTCGATGCAGGGAGTCTGTTGCCAGCAGGCTCCCTGAACATAAAAAAACCTAACTAAAATGCTTTCTTTACAGGAAACTCAGGAGAGCTCCTGAAATGCACCCAGTCTCCACTGGGCACAGTATCAGAGTGAGGTCTGGAGGAGGGGCATAGAGGGAGGAGCCAGTGCACACCCAGAGTCAAAGTCTTTCTTAAAGTGCCCATGTCTCCTGCGGAGCCCGTCTATCCCCATGGTCCTTACGGAGTCCCCAGCATCCTCTAGGACGTTAGAGAAATGAGAGTTACTCAACAATTACAGCTAATCTTGCTAATTATGGATGAAAGACGACTGCTTTGACAAAAGCTTTAGCAAACTAAAAATGTACATATAAAATAAACTTACTATTGCATATAGTACTGCCTGGCATACATTTGTTGTAGCCACATAATCTGCTGCGGGCTGTACACAGAGAATGGAGAGAACGCTGCATTCGTTCCTTCAGACCTTAAAAAAAAAAAAAAAAAACACACTTAGTGAAGTCTTGTGAAGGAATGTAGTGATAAAGCATTCAGCATTGAGAAGCCTGTCATTAGGACCTAGTTTAGTACCTGGGTGTGTTGACCTGTGCTGCTGGAACATTCTGTGAGAAATTCCGCTGTCTGATGCCATCAGCTTGAGGAGTTACATTGTTGGGAGTACTGGGTGTGACAACCGGCTGCTGCTTGCCGTCTTCACCCTGGAGACACGAGATTAATTCATGTTTACATAATTACAGATGCCACCCAGTCATTATCTACAAACATATAAGGCACCAAGCATTGCTCATTTTTATTGCCATTGGATTTTATGTCATGAAACCATACTGCGGGGGCGTCTTATCCAGTGCATGCGAGAGGGGAGCATTCAGCGTTGGAATGGGATATGGTAATCCGTGGCTCAGATACAATCATAAACCATAGTCTGCCACCCTTCTCCCTGTCTTCAGGTACTACACCAAAGATTGATGTCAGAGATAACTGGCATTTATGAGCGCATCCAACTTTCTCTGAGTAGACGAAGCCTACTGATAGACAAACCTAGCTCCGCTGAAAACACTTACCGTATATACTCGAGTATAAGCCGACTTTTTCAGCACATTTTTCTATGCTGAAAAAGCCCCCCTCGGCTTATACTCGAGTCAACAGCTGTAGCGGACACCGTGGGCTGTGTGGGCGTCCGCTGCAGCCAGCTCCAGGGACAGACACTAGAGGTCATTATTGACCTCTAGTGTGTGCGGCGTTGCTATGGGAGAGACGTCATGACGCCTCTCCCATAGAGATGATCGGGTGCCGGGAAGCGGGCGCCGGAGCGGGCGGACAGACGGAGCGGAGCAGCGCAGCAGCAGAAGAAGCGGTCGGGAAGCAGGAGCGGGGCAGTGGTAAGTATTGTTTTTGTGTGTGTTTGTAAGCGGCGACGGGGGCACAGCAACAGGGGGCAAAGAAAGAGGGGGCACAACTACTGGGGGCAAAGAAAGGGGGCACAACTACTGGGGGCAAAGAAAGAGGGGTCATAACTACTGGGGGCAATGAAAGAGGGGGCACAACTACTTGGGGCAAAGAAGGGGCATAACTACTGGTGGCAAAGCAACGGGGGCATGTTTTTATCTGTCACTGGGGGTATATGTGGCACTGGGGGCACAACCCTAGCAACAAGCATTACCCCCTGGCAACAAGCATAACACCTACCGCATGAAACTCCTGGAAACGAGCATGACACCCTGAGCATGAAAACCCCTGGCACTGTGCATTTCCCACCCTAGGCTTATACTCGAGAGTAATTTTTCCCAGTTTTTTGTGGTAAAATTAGGTGCCTCAGCTTATATTCGGGTCGACTTATACTCAAGTATATTCGGTAATATGCCAAATGTAGCATACAGATGAATCTAGACCAAACTTATAGGCCCTACACATTGTTCATATCTTTCGGTGATAATGGCCTAATCTCATTCATTAATGAACAAGATATCATTCATATCTTTCAGTGTGTATGCACCAACGATGCGTGGCCCCGTCGTTTATACATGCAAGCCAATATGGACACACTCGTCCATATTAGCATTCATTGGGGTCGATTCAATTCGGCAACTTAAGAATAGCGCCGGGAATTAGCTCCCGACGCTATTCAATTCAGCTGCTAGTTACCCGCAATTGTCGGGAATTCTTCTCTCATCCCCGGGGGGGTGAGAGAAGAAAACAGACAAAAGTGCTGCTGCGAGGCTGATTCTGTCGGGAATCAGCATCGCCGCGGGTAGTTAAGTCGGAGAATGCCCGTTCTCCCGACAAAACTACCTGTTAAGTCGACGAGAACGGCTTTCGCCGACTTAACTTTAGCTGAATTGAATAGCGTCGGGAGCTAATTCCCGGCGCTATTCTTAAGTTGCCGAATTGAATCGACCCCATTGTTATGGGGCCGGGGGGAGTGAAGAAACTTCACTACCCCCACCGCCGGGTCGCCCGTTGGGTACCTCGGCGGCATATCGCATAATGTGTATGGCCCTTTAGTCTTCAAACACTGAAACACAGGTTATGCTGCTGATGGCCCTTACACACTGAAGCTGAACCACTACATCAGACCTGGCCAACCTGTGGCCCTCCAGCAAGCCCTGCCACATATTTGCTATTTGGGAATGCTGAAACTGTGGCAGTGCATGCTGGGACTTGTAGTTTCACAACAGCTAGAGAACCACGGGTTGGCCAGGCTTGCGCTACATGTTGATATCAACACACAAGAGTGTGGGCTGTCAGGTTCACAGGGAGGACGTTACGTGACCAGCGTTGAAGAGAACGCCGGGTCACAATACCAATGCCGGAATCCCGCTCCCTTACAGTCCCAAAAGTTGGCATGCCGAATATCACGGTCTATTACCAAGACACCCATAGAGTGGGAACATAACCCCACCGAGCCCACAGTGTGGCGAGCGCAGTGACCCCACCACCCCCGCCGGCCATCTGAAAGCTGGGATTCTGGCATCAGTATGTGACCAGCAGCCACGCACACCCAACCCAGTTCAAATACAGGTAACATTCAGCAATGGAAACCGAACAGCCTAATTTTCCACCGCACTGAGCTACACAAGTAGGATGCATACCGTTCTCTCCAATATCACTACCATTGACAACTCCACATCATTAAAAGCAATTGTCAACCAAGTCACATGCAGATTGGTGAGATGAAAGGTAATGTACCACTGTAAGGTGTTTGACCTTACTGGACACTGTAACCACTTCGCTGCAGCATGGTTTTGCCAACAGACAAGGTAACATCCATAAAGCCACAGTAATCCTGCACTGCAGAGAAATCATACAGCAGTGCGCGCTTGTATGAGGAAATACCATTACAGCCTGACATGTCATTTGACCATGTACACCTGTCATAAAACCCTGGTGGCATTATTGTACATACATTCCATAACTGTAGCTGACCTACCTGACTCTGCAGGGTGCATTTCACAGAGCAGACCAGGTGCATGACATGCCTGCTCTCCTACAAAGCAAAAACATTTATATTAGGAACACTATCAAAACGCCACTTACACAAACATTGCTTACATAATGATTAACAAAATCACATGCTCAGAAAGCAACTCTTTACCTTGGACAGGACCTCATTAAGCTTCAGGTGGTCAGGGAGCAGCTTCCCCGAATAGATCAGCCTTTGGTCTTGCTCCATCTGTAGGAGAACAGCATAGAAATAGAGTTTACTTTCTACTGATGGAAGAGTTCTCATACTTCAGAACAAGACTTCCAAATGCAAGGAGATGAGCATCTATTATACACAGGTGTGTTCATACATCTAGCCTCAATACGACACAGCGCAAGATGCCTGGTGCAAGTTAGCTGCCAGGTCCAATACAACTCATTAACATCAGGCATCTTTGCCAAAAATACGTCTGCACAAGGAGACTGCTGATTAATTTGATATAGGACACTTGTATGGTGTGTGTGAGTGAGGGCGTCTATTTATTAAGCCTTGAACAGAGATAAAGTACCAGCCTATCAGCTCCTGTCATTTTTCAAACAGCCTGTAACATGGCAGTTAGGAGTTGATTGGTTGGTATTTTATCTCCATCCAAGGCTTAGAAAACAGTTCCCCGAGTCTGTATACGGAGCACTACAGGACTTGTATTGTAAAAAAAAGCTGTGGCTGCCACATTGTAGCACTTTATATACAGATTCAGAGCACAGAATTCAACTGTTACCACCAATCCGTGCCTGCCAGCAGCTATTCAATTATTTCTGATGACTAGTACATTTCAGCTGACTACCCTCTGAGGGGGGAGGGGGAGGGTTGTCTTTGAGCTGAAATGCGTGAAAAGTACCTATTCGAGGCGCACAAACAGGACTTTTCACGATTGCACTCAGTCGTTTTCACTGCTTTATGAGGCTAAACCCGACTGCTATGGATGCGATATGCATGATAACAGGGATCAACTGAATACCACCCCACAATCTCCTGTCACTTTAGATGGGAGATCGGGCGCAATATAACAATTGAGTATCACCCAGAGTCTCAGTCGTACAGAGATCTACAAGTGTCCCATATCAAATTAACCACCAGTCTCCTGATGTGTCCTAGTCGCATTGCTACTAATACACGTTCTAAAAAAAAAAAAAAAAAAAAGGACATCCAACGCCAGCAGTCTCTCGGGACCTGGCGCGACGAGAGGGGTTGACTGGCGCGACTGCAGCAATGACGTATGAGGACACATCTGTAGACTGTAGCTTCAACACAAGGTTGTAAGACAAGCTTCTATAAGCAACCTGCAATGATACTTGCTGACTATTTGGCATCTCAAACATTTGAACAATAGTTATGGATGCATCAAGACAGCACATTGCACCAAATGATTGTTCAGATTTACAAAGGGCCATACAGCTGGGGAGATGTGGAGGGAGATGTGTGCTGAGCGAACCACTCAGCACAACGCAATGTGTGCCGAGCCAGAAGATGGGATGGGGGGGTAGGGGTGGGCGGAGACACGGGGGTACTCATTTCACCAGGCCAATCTAGCACCGGCGATAACGCGCAGGACTGCGCATCGCTGTCACCCCTACACGGAGGAGTGTTCCTAATTTCTAAGCAATCTAGTCAGATTGCTTAGAAATTAAGTGAACGTCGCTCCGTTGTTTATTTTTTTTTAACACAATCAGACTACATTTCCCCTTATTAGATCCAGGCTGACTAGTCTAATCTGCACTCAGGTAGTACATACAGATCGTTACAATAGACTCCTGCACACCCACTCATTCTCCAGTTATGCAGAAGTTCTAGTTCTGAGCAGGCTACATCTGCTTTCCTTGACTACTTCAATAAACAATGAAATCCACAGTGTAATCAGCCAATCACCTAGGCACAGTATAGACGCAGTCACCCCACTTTTAAACCTTCTAAAACAACCTCAAATAGATAGCACAGGATTTAAGCATTCCACAGAGGTAAGCAAGCATGAAGCACCAATAAGCAGGAGATATGGAAAATCTTGCATCATCTTACATAAAGCAGGCAGAACATTAACCCTCTCCAACACTTCCAAGCAAAGCACTGGAACATTACATAGACTTCAATATACATATGTACGGCTAATGCTTTGCTAACATTTGGGCCATTCTATGAAATGTTCCATATGAGAGTCTGTAGGTGGGTTGCGTTTTCAACATAGGTTGACAAGTTAGATTATAGTGCTCATAGGTTTTCATCAAAAATACTCAAAACAAAGTGCTGGGCTTAATCATCAAGTAGAAGTTTCCTTCATGTCCTGTACGTGACATGGATAGGGCCCACTTCCACAGTGTGATACTAAATGGACGTTCTGCGCATGTCTAATAGCTACAGTAAACAGGAACACTTATCACACTGATACCTTTTATAAACAGGGTAGACCTGATAGCTAGACCTGTCAGACAGGACACGAGAGCTCTAACAGACCAATCAGTGCCTGTGGTAGGAGGCCTTGCACCAGACGCCTCCCTATCAATCCATCACTTTGTAGTGCAGCTGCAGTTTCTCTTACAAAACCAGGCCAATGTCAAAACACAGGTGGCTCTAACCCACAGGGCCTTAATGTTGCCCCTAACAATGGGTGGGGGTTAACAGCTGTCTGTACCATCTTAAGATAGGACTTAAAAACTTTTGAAGACCCAATTCTTCCGCAGGGAAAGAATGTAAAAGAAAAATACTGTATTGTAAGCAGAACAATCTTGACACAGCGATATATTTTATTTCCAGTTTAAAATAGAATAGGTAAAGGCCCTATCAACTGGCGGCAAAAAGCAATTAAATCCCAGCATATCCAAAACTCAGCACAGTTGGTGTAGCGGTTAGCATTGTCTTAACACTCAGATCCCATTCCTGACCAAGAGTGAATTTAATCCTGGGTGAAGGGTGCAAATTGTCATTGCATCGGTCACCCTTCGTCAGCCAGTCGAATGCCCAATTCACTCAAAAATGCTCGCTACAGTACGGTGTAGCGATCACTTGTGAGATCCCACTGCTGCGCTAATTCAGCTGGACACAGGCATTCACCCTCAAAGACCTATCTGTATGGAGTTTGTATGTCCACTCCAAGCTTGCATGGTGTTTCCTAAGGTTACACTGGTTTCCTCCCACACGCCAAAATCACACTGGTAAGTTAAAAGGCTGTTGATAAATAAGTCAACTATAGTGTGTGTCCAGGCGATCGAGAAAATGGGAAGGGGGGGACTTACCAAACTTAAGCTGGGTACACTGAGCAATGTGTCATCCGACTAACATTCCACTCACATCAGCGCAAATCGGACCGTGTATATGCCCGATATGAGTACCCACTGTTGCTAGCGATGTCTTCTGGTTTGATGTGCCACACAGCAAACCCAACACTACCAGTTGCGATATGTAGGATAATGAAGGACGGAACAGTGACCATTCTGTCCTTTATTAACATCACTTAACGTGTACCCAGGTCAGCCAGATATTTTGGATACAGTAGGTACACGTCACCCCATTGTGTACTCAGTCTTAGAAAGTACCAAGCAATCAGATTCTGTCATTCTGGCACAGCCTGCAAAGTGACTAATTGGTGTTTTATCGCTTTCCGATATTTGATACATCTCGCCCAGTCTGAGTTCCAGTGGGATAGTGTAAATCAGGGCTGGCCAAACCGGTCCTCGAGATCTACCAACAGTTCATGTTTTCCAGGCCTCCTGGAGATCTGTAGAATTGTCAGTTAGGAATGAATGCAGCACATCTTTATTAGTAAGGACTACACCTGTGCACTAGCCAGGTAGCACATCTTAATTAGTAAGGACTACACCTGTGCACTAGCCAGGTGGTCTGGAAAATGTGAACTGTTGGTAGATCTCGAGGACCGGTTTGGCCAGCTCTGGTGTAAATGTAATTAGTGGTAGGGGAAGCACATAAGGCAGGTGGATTGGGACAGTTGCCTCAGTTGCAGACTGCAGTTACAGCTGAGCATGGGGGAGGGGACAGCTTTCCGTATACAAGTGGGCTGAACCCTGGCCAGTCACAGCGGGACTACAAGCCCCAGCAAACCTGGCTTTTAAACAAGATGCGGCGCTGCTGTTGCTGTAAGGTTTGCTGAGCATTGTTGTTCCTCGCATCAAACGCTGCTTTACTTCCAAAACAGAGAACGAAAATGATGCAACGCGCAGCCCCTCCCCCGCTATAAGCCCTAGCGGCCCAGCCACCCCCCGTGCTCTCACCGGGTGACCTGGCAGTTCACGCCTCAGCAGGGCCTTAAGCTCCCGGACCGATAGGCTGCGCGGAGCCGTCACCTCCCGTTCATCCTGCTTCAGGCTGGGGCTGCGAATCAACAATGTCACGTCTCCGTCCGCCATGTCTGAGTCCCGACCGCGTCACTTCCTCCGTTCACACAGCGACCCCCGCTCGCATAACACGCGCGGCGCCTGGGCTGCGGCTTTTATAGCTGCGCTCAGGTTACCAAAACACTGTGTGGCCGGCGACCATTGGCTGTGGTGAGGTCTCATGCCCAAACGTGTACCAATCAGCGCATCGAGATGTGACAGGGGGGCGGGGTGGAGCTGATGCAATCAGGTGATCGGGACAGCAGCACAGGGAAAGTTCCGAACCTCAGGCTCTGTATAATGTTAGCGGCGGTAGCCGCGCACTTGCGCATGCGCGGTGACCGCACATAGGTGTGTAGCTGCCATTTTGAGTTTGGTCATTAATGGCAAATCAGCAAATGTTGTACAGGCCACAGGATAGAATAATACGGCATAGTGGCACTTTAAGTCGTTGGCCAGGCTATATGGTGGAGTAGGGCAAGATAAAAACTGTCAAAGTAAATGAGCCAGTGCAGAAAAGAGTTAGGGAAAAGCTGGCTGCCCAATGTTATGTCAGTACTACATTTATTGACACAACAAAAAGTTTTGTCATAAAAAACTATAAGAAACAGATCAGTAGGCACTCCACATGTAAATTACAGCATAGGAATGTAATGCTGGGGATAGAGTGTAATGCTGAGTACACCCCACAGTGACTTGGCAGCACATCCACCATTGCGCCGGCAGAGCAGCCGGTTCAGGTACGCGTGTACACTTGTTGATCTGCTTCAAATGTCAGTCTTGGCATTTAGTTGGGCAGATGTTTGAATTTGTCCGCCCAGCTGTGACGTCAATCCCTGCAGCCAGTGTATGGGCAGTCGGCGGACGCCCGTACACACAGCCAAATGCGCCAGTACAGCTGCAGGTATATCGGCCATCGGCTGTGCTGCAGGGCTGACGCGAGTTGTCTGTGAATAACGTGGTACACGGACATATCAGGTGTACAAACCTGCCGACCTGCTAGAGATATATCTGCTGTTCCCTTAAGCCCAATGTATACCCAGCTTAAGGGAACAGCTACCATGACAGAAAACAATGCGGTCAGATTTTAATGACAGAGCTTATGATGCTGGGATTTCGGTATAGGTTCCCAGCGGGCGGGATACCAGCAGCAAGCGCAGTGTGTCCCCTCACAGGCTCGCTGCACTTGCCACGCATCGGGCCCGGTAGCTGACTTAGGTCGCCGCACTATTATATTCCCCCTTGTGTGGTGTCGTGGCCCACCACCCAACTGTGAATACCGGGCTTGTGTTGGCATTCCGACTGGCGGCATTTCTTTGGGTATCGGATCCCGGCAGCAGGGATGTTTACCGCATCCCGTTGCTGGTTACACAGATTTAAAATATGCAGAGCTTTAGAGTTGGGAAAGCTGTGTCCTAGCCATACTTACCTACTCTCCAGGTACCTGACGGAGACTCCGTAGTCCGCAGGACTCCAGAAAGAGAAAACGGTCGTCCCGCATCACAACCACTTCAGATAAGTGGGCAGGATGAGGAGGAGAGTGTGCAGCATCCGTCCATGTAGAGGGCAGCCAAAATTCTAGACTTGTATAATCACATCACTTTGGCCGCCCCCCTCATCATACAGCAGCTATTCTGGGTTGAGCCTGATGTCGCAAATAGTCCGCCACGGATTCTCTCGGAGAGGAGATTCTAATGGGCATATTCAATTGTGCGCATATTTTAAAAAACCCGCAGATGTTGGTGAGAGAAAATGAGCTGAAGTTCATAGAATTTGATTATTATGCCCTTTTTTAAATTTCAAAACTGCTTAAGAATAACTTACACAGCTGACAGAAAAAGAAAAGATGTTAAGAATGTCATCTAACGTACAGGAAAACATGAACTAGTCCATACTGAAAATTAGAGACATTTCCAGCTATATGTCTTTATGTCTTTTAAAACTGGGATAGTTCTGGAACCATGGGAACTGTGCTTCCCCATGTATCCTATTTACTTCCACATGTTTTCTCATATCTGCTCCCTGTGTCTCTTCATTGCATCTGTATGTGTGCTCCTAGTGGGTGCAATTCATGTTTTTTTCAATGACGAGTTATGATGGGGGTGCTAGGCAGGGTTACCACCTCATCCCTTTAATTCTGGACACATATTAATTACACAGGTTCTGTGGCTGATTAAAACCAGGTGAAATGGAGTCTTGACGTCAGCCAGCCACAGAACCTGTGTAATTAATTTCTGTGAGAATTAAAGGGATAAGGTGATAATCCTAGTGCTAGGTAAAGGGAGCGTTATTATGGTTGCAATGTGATTATAAGTGTTCCCATGCCATTCTAACGAAACATCACCAACATCACTCCAAACTGAATTATCCCTAATAACCTTTCAGTATGAGGTAGATGTAATATAGGTGAAAATTAGAATATCGTGCAAAAGTAGATTTATTTCAATAATTCAGTTTAAAATGTGAAACTAATACATTAAATAGACTTATTATATGCAAAGTGAGATATTTGAAGCCTTTATTCTATCTACTATATAAAAGTGAAAATTTGTCCCTCTGTCTGGCTATACAAATCCACAGTTGACAAGCGAAGATCGTGAAAATTGACATACAAGCGTATTAAAACACAGCGGAGGCAACTAAAAAAATTAGAAATATCTAGCACCCCTAGGGGACAGACAGCAGCACAGAGTGTATCAGGATACAGCATAACTCCGGAATTGCAGGAGCCATGTACTCACAAATTGGTACACATATGCCTCACAGTCTGGGAAAAAAACACTGTGAGGGGAAAACACCCCTAGCACCCCTAGGGGTGATGCAGCAGCACTGAGTATTTCAGCAGACAGCATAACTCTGGAATGCCTGCAGCAATTTACAACATATGACTTACACTGTGGGAACAAACACTATGGGGGTCAGACACCCCTAGCACCCCTAGGGGGAACAGCAGCACAGAGCATGTCAGCAGACAGCATAACTGTGGAAGGCCTGGAACACTTTACACATACCTCTCAACTGTCCCGATTTCAGCGGGACAGTCCCGCTATTCGGACACTGTCCCACTGTCCCTCCCGCTGCCCCCAGACGCCCGTCACCTGTCAACCACTATGTGATCGCACTCTTCCGGGATGCAATGGCACAGTGGATGCTCGCGCACTATAGCTGCTGCGCGTGTACAGACCCTGTGGACGTGGCCCATATCTGTGGTAGACTTTCCAATAAGTGGGGAGAAGTGCAGGAGACGTCTTGGAAGGAGCAGATGGAGGTGGTTACAAGAGCAGAGAAGCAGAATGCAGAGATGGAGAGAGTATCTCATGACAAGGTCAAAGATATATGATGAAGCCTGAATTGAATTCTGAAGGAAATATGGGTAGCCAGTGGCAAGTCAGTGATACCCATCTCGTACCTGCATTTAGGACAAACCGTATAGGGGAATGGGAGACTGTGGAAGGCCAGGTTGTAGTAGGTTGCATTAGTCAAGGTGGGAGATAACGAGAGAGTGTATAAGGGTTTTCTTTAAGTCCTGAGTAATAAAGGTGTGTATTCTGGCAAGGAGGAGACAAATAGGAGACGAAAAGGTACATGGGGAAACATTCATGACACATAAGGAACAGAAATGGGGAAGAACTCTAGAGACATATGGGTCATGTAGTAGGGGAACCAATATTTAACCAAATGTATTTATGTGAACCAGTGCAATCTCGGCAATTAAGAGATTTAAAGTGACAATAATTTAAAAGGCAAAACTAACTGGCTTCTGCCTTTTAAATTATTGTGGCTCTACAGTAAATCTAAAGACTTAGGGGGTAATTCAGACCTGATCGCTGCTGTGCTTTTTCGCACAGCGGGCGATTAGGTCTAAACTGCGCATGCGTATGCACAGCAATGTGCAGGCATGTTGCACGCATACATAGCAGACCACCGCTCAGTGATGGGTTTATGCGACGGATCCATTCTCATGGGCGATCGCAAGGAGATAGACAGGAAGAAGGCTTTTGTGGGTGTCAACTGAACGTTTTCAGGGAGTGTCTGGAAAAACGCAGGTGTGTCCATTGTTTGCAGGGAGGATTCCTGATGTCAGTTCCGGTCCCGGACAGGCTGATGTGATCGCAGCGGCTGAGTAAGTCCTGGGCTGCGCAAAGACTGCACAAAATCTGTTTGTACAGCTCTGCTACACATGCGTTCACACATTTGCACAGCTAAAATACACACACCCTGTAGGCGGCGACTATCTGATCGCAGCAGTGCAGAAATCGCTCGCTAGCGATTAGGTCGGAATTAGGCCCTTACTCGCAGAGATCACTCCAGTTCAGGGAGATCACACTCTACAGGTGAAACTCAGAAAATTAGAATATCCTGCAAAAGTTCATTTATTTCAGTAATTCAACTTAAAAGGTGAAAACTAATATATTATATAGACTCTTTACATGCAAAGTGAGATATTTCATGCCTTTATTTGTTATAATTTTGATGATTGTGACAGCTTAAGAAAACCCCAAAGCCAAAATCTCAGAAAATTAGAATATTACATAAAATCAATAAAAAAAAGGATTTTAAACACAGAAATGTTGGCCCTCTGAAAAGTATAATCATGCATATGTACTCAGTACTTGCATATGTACTCAGCCCTAACCAATATGATGCTCTAAGCAACATTTTGGCTGGTGCCCCCTAGCACCAGCACTAGTTCAGCCACTGTCCCAGCACCCAGCACCATCACCCCTCACCCATAGCAGTCCTCATTTTGGTGTTTCTATCCCCTATATATTAAATAGGAACAGTGCGCACATGCGACACATATCCCAAAAAGGGGTGTGTTCTTGCTGGGAATGGGCATGGCCACACAATAGTACCCCCAATTCAAATTACGCCACACAGTAGTGCAACTTTTTTCACATTTTATCATGCGATAGTGTCCCTTATTCACGTTACATCACACAGTAGTACCACTTTACCTTATATACGTTACTCCTTACAATAGTGCCCCTTATTCACATTGCATCACACTGAATTGCTCCTTATTCACTTTACGCCACACCACATTGCTCTTTAATCACATTAAACCACTCAATAGTGCCCTTTCTATACATTACGCCACACAGTGGAGCACGTAATACACATAATGCCACACATTAGTAATGCATTTATACACATAATACCACACAGTAATGCCCCTTACACATATGACTCACATTATTAATGTCCTTATAAACATAATGTGCCTAACATATTATGCCAACCTTTATTAATGCCCTTATACACATAATACCCCTTACACATTTGCTGCACATTACTAATGCATGTATACACATGACACACATAATGCCCCTTACACATATGCCGAATACTACTGCAAAACCAACCTACCCGCACACAGCTCTCAAATGACCGCTAACACTGTGACCTCTGCCTCTGCTTGGATACAGAGGTGTCCTCTTACATCTTGCCTCAATACGCCATGCAGCAAAAGATGCCTCTTTTTTTAATGAAAATGCATCTTATTTGCATTACTATGTGGCTAGGATGCACAAGCTGTATCTGCATATGAAATGATACGTTACAGTGATTTCCAAGAATACATTGTAATGCAGCATTTCGAATGCAGATACAGCCGCAGTCACACACAGAATATAGGCATGCCGCATATCCTTTTAATCAGCAGAAGATGCTTATGCCCCTAGGCATATCAAATGCCGTAGGCATTTGCCTAGTTTGCCTATGACTAGGGCCAGCTCTGCTGAAAAGTATAATCATGCATATGTACTCAGTACTTGGTTTGGACCCCTTTTGCATGAATTACTGCCTCAATGCAGCGTGCAGGGCCGTAACTAGGTGTTGGCAGATGGTGCGTAGCACACAGCGCATTTGCGCTGTGGGCGCACCATCCACCCTGATTGACAACCACCAGTTGGGGGACAATAGCCACGGAGCAAGGGACGTACCTACCGTCCTTGCAGGCTGTGGCCTGTATCCGCATCTGAAGCTGCAGACTTAATTCCCCACTGGAAGCAGGCACCCGGAGCCGCGACTTCCGATAATGATAGAGGAGCCAAGCTGCTTATGCCAGGCCCTACAGTTCTCCTCTCTCCATCTCCTCGCCTTCGAACTGCACAGGCAGCGGCAGCAGGGGGTCACTGATATACTGATAAACTGGAAAAACGATTCATGTGATACTGCTAGGGGCAATATGTTTTTAAACACACTTAATGATAACTATTTAGTTCAACTAATTGAGGAATCAACTAGGTACAATGCAATCTTAGACCTGGTATTAACAAACAATGGGGATTTGGTATCAGGTATTATAGTAGGGGAACCCATAGAAAACAGCGACCACAATATGGTCACATTCAATATCAGTTTCCATAAACAGTCCTATACTGGCTCAACTAGGACTCTAAACTTTAGCAAAGCAAATTTTGAAAAGATGAGGGTATTTTTCAGGGATATTGAAAGGGAAGGTTTGTTTTTAGGAAAAAATACTACGGAGAAATGGGAGATACTAAAATTCCTGCTAGCTAAAAATACACTCAAATTTATTCCTACGAGCAGCAAAAAAAAGGAATAAAAATCATAAACCGATGTGGCTTAACAAAAAGATTAAGGAACTTATGGGCAAGAAAAGGCGAGCTTTTAAAAAATACAAATCTGACGGGGAAGCAGAGTCATTTCAGCACTATAAGGAATGTAAAAAAATATGCAAAAAGGAAATAAGAGCGGCTAAAGTAGAAACTGAAAAACTAGTAGCAAAGGAAAGCAAAGCGAATCCCAAAAAAATCTTTAAATACAGTAATAGCAAGAGATTAAAGAATGAGAGTATAGGCCCTTTAAAAGACAAGTTGGGAGTCTTAAGCAAAAATGATAATGACATAGCGGACACACTAAATGAGTTTTTTCAACAGTATTTACTAGAGAGGACCCAATTCAGGGACTAACATATAATCTCAATAATGAGAATATCCCACTGATAGGTACTTATTTAAGCAAGGAAGTAGTCTGTGACCGATTAAAACATTTAAAGATTAATAAGTCACCAGGTCCCGATGGTATTCACCCAAGGGTTCTAATGGAGCTTCATTCTGAACTTGCAAAACCACTATTTTTGATCTTTAAGGATTCAGTAATATCAGGTATGGTTCCCAAAGACTGGCGTATAGCGGAAGTAGTGCCTATATTCAAAAAGGGAAGTAAAGCTGAACCAGGTAATTATAGACCAGTTAGTCTTACATCTATAG
>NC_086454.1:281141392-281231392 GCF_028390025.1 Pseudophryne corroboree | reverse complement strand
GGCAATGAGCATTAGATCCCTGGCAGTGAACAGGTAATTTACAAATAATTAGAAACCTTACTTTGTGGCATAATTTGTAAGTGACATTTATTGTGTGTGGGGTAGAAAATGGTGTCAGGGGCATAACTGTATGTGGCATAATGTGTAATGGGCATTACAGTGTATGGCATAATGTGTGGCATAATGTGTAATGGGTGTTACAGTGTTTGGCTTAGCGTGTAATAAGCATTACGGTGTGTGGCATAATGTGTAATAGGCATTATGGGGTGTGGCATACTGTAATATGTAATGGGCATTACAGTGTGTGGCATAACGTGTAATGGGCATTACGGTGTTTGGCATAATATGTAATGGGCATCATAGTGTGTGGCATTATCGTGTGTGGCATAAGTTGTAATGGGCATTATGGTGTTTGGCATAATATGTAATGGGCATTATTGTGTGTGGCATAATGTGTATTGAATATTACAATGTGTTACATAATGTGGAATGGGCATTATGGTGTGTGGAATAATGTGGACTGGGCATTACGGTGTGTGGTATAATGTGTAAGGGGCATTACTATTAGGAGGAAAAACTACAAATAATGTAAAGAGCCTGAATTAGGTTTTTTTTCATGTGTTTTTGATTTTCCTGTGTTGTATAAGGGGCTCTACCTGGCGTAATGTGTATAAGGGGTACTACTGTGTGGTGTCATGTGACTGATGGACACTACTGTGCGGTATAATGTGAATTGGAACTATTCTGTGGCCACGCCCCTTCCTCATAAAGTCACGCCCATATTTTTGCTCACTTATCCTATTTTTCTTCGGGGGGCAATGGGGCAATAGAAACTTTTACCCTGGGCACCACAAGGTTTAGATCTGGCCCTGCATATAACCTAGTGCAATCCAATCAGATATCAGCTTTCACGTTCTGAACTATGCTAAAAAAGTCATAGCTATAACCTACTGTGAGATTGTAGCATATTTACACACTTTGCACCATTACATAAATCCATAAATGTGCCACTTAAACTCTCAATTATTCTGTGACCTACGGACAAGAGGTTTTGCAAAAGGACTGTCCATTGTCTTCATGCACCTGGCATCTAAAGATTTTATTTATTGCTTGTTGGTAGACCCGGTAGCAGCTAAACAGAGAGAGAATGGGAAGTATAAACATATTGTTTCATATTTAATTTAAAGGAAACATAGGGGGAGAAGAACATGCCAGCAGAAGAACAAAGAGAATCTTGGTTTAAAGACAGAGTGAATGAATAACATATGGACTCATGACATCATGCTGAAAGTGTGACCACGGTTTGATTGCTTTCAGGCTGGGAATCTGGGTCATTGTGCTATACTATTATTCTGTGCATTTTTCACTAGTAGCATCATGTAAAAAACACCAAAAAAACAAAGGAGAACTTTTCTATTCTTCCGTAACTTCCTATTTTTAACTTCCATGAATTAGAACACTTTAAAGGACCTATAAAGAAAATCATTGAATGGTATCGCCACACAAAATGCATTTTACTATGTAATGTGTGTGGGGCATCATATAGAAATGCAAAAAAAGAACTTATGGCCCATGCTTCTGCCTCCTGAATCATCCTGACTCGTCTTTGCTACTGTGAGCCAGCATTCACTACTATTCTCTTCACCAGTATTCTCTTCACCACCATTCTTTTCAACAACAGTCTATTCACCACCATTATGTTGGCAGCAGTCTATTCATCACCATTATATTCATCGGCATTCTATACTCATCATATTCACTGGCATTCTATTCATCACCATTATATTCATCAGCATTCTACACTTCATCATATTCACCGGCATTCTTTTCAACACCATTATATTCATTAGCATTCTAAACTTCATTATATTCACCGGCATTCTATTCAAGACCATTATATTCATCAGCATTCTATACTTCATCATATTCACTGGCATTCTATTCAACAGAATTCTATTTACCACCATTATAATTACCAGTGTCCATTCCCTGCAATTATATTGAGCACCATTATATTGACCTCCATTATATTCACCACTAATTTATGCACCACTACTGTATTCACCAGCATTCTATTCACACAATCATATACAGTTTTTTCACCAGCATTTTATTCACACATTCATATTCACCTGCATTCTTTCCACCACCACCATATTCACCAGCATTCTATTCACCACCATTCTATTCAACACAAGTATATTTACTAATATTCTATTCACCACCATCATATTCAGCTGCATTGTTTTCAACACAATAATATTGACCACAATTATATTCACCAGCATTCTATTTACCATAACTATATTCACCATTAGTCTACGCACCAGCATTCTATTAACCACCATAATAACACAGGATGCAATTACATGTTGTGTTGGGTTACTTTCTTCCCCCTCTTTTCGTAAATAGCATCACCCACCAGAGGCAGGCTGAGACCGGGGACAGGGTGCAAACTGCTCCCAGGGCTGGTACAAGTTTAGTGAATCAGTGACACCTGCCTGCTTCCCAGCCTATATAACCAGCAACCTCGTAGCTACCAGCAAAGAGAGAAGGGCTAACAGAAAATGGCTGCCCCCATAGCAGGCTACTAAAACATGGCTGCCAATAACTAGATGACCACACCTGCAGTGTTTTTTGTCATGTCCATTTTGCTGTTGCCGTATGCTGATAGAAAAGCTAGAGCCACTTGATAGTATTTTCCCACTTTGCTAAAAGTTGCCAGCCAGCCCCTGCCACCCACACACTAAAAAATAAAATGTCAGTTCTGCAGTTAGATTTACAGCTGTACCTGAATTTTACATCTAGGACCGTGCTGCATAAATCATTCTTTACAAAGCTACATATATCAGTCTCGGGCAGAAATCTTTTATTTGCATGCCACGATTCCCAACTTAAAATTTGATTTTGTAGCCCCTAGTGTCTTGTTAAGATGCTGGAATTAGTTAACTGAAACATAATAACTCTGGATTTATCTGTTCTACCGTTTCCAACATCTAGCAGTTACAGGACAGTGGACACTAGGTAACATACAGTAGGCTCCAAATGAAAATGACCAAACCTTGACTTTTTTTTAACAGTATTTAACACTCTTTCTAGCCCTACCCGTCTGCTAACCTTACCATTCTCCTATGCACAGAGAACCTGCCCAGCAATTATGATGCCCCTCTTAATAACAACACCAATTGGTTCCTAAACCACTCCATTCATTCATGCAATAACCAAACAACACAGTGACCTGCACAGGGCATAAATATAATACAAGTGTTGGCTGGATCATTTACAACAACCTGATCAGAATTATCATAACAAAGAAATAACAAAGTGTGTCTGACTCAGAACAGTACAGTTGGTGGGTATGTCTAAGACGTAGCAATTAATCATCTTTCAACAAATTATTTTATCTTGGTTCAAACATTGATATTCCATAGTGAAGTGTAAGCAATGCGTCACATGTAAGAGCTCTTCTGCAGCTAAAAGGTTCACTCGGAGGAAGGAGAGAGGGGGAAAAATATTTTAAAAGAAGCAATTTGCTTTATTTTATATTATTTGCTGAATGAATAAAATAGACTAGGAATTTTTGGTCTTTATGTCTTCTCAGACCAGGTTTAATGGTTAGATTTGGAGTTTCATTCAGGCAATAGGAAGATGTCAGATCATTCTGTAAAGATTTAATAGTGATTTTTTTTTCAGGAGGTGTGCAATTGTGGCCTCCTGGAAGTGGTTTGTGTGCCCCTTTAAGGGGTATATTCAATTAGGTTCGGATCCATTCCGACATGCATTTGTCGGAATGGATCCGACAACCCCTATTCAATCTCATCTCAATTCGACTTTTGAAAAGTCGAATTGAGGAGAGGGGGGTGGAGACCAGCAGGGACAGCCGCGGGCAGACGGAGATCAGCGCTACAGCAGCGCTGCAGGAGGATGTCACACAGCCGCCAGACCTTACGGCAGTGTCCACTCAGCTCCAGCATGCGTGACCTCACTTACTGGAGCCAGGTGGACACTGCCGTGAGTGGTGCAGCTGTGAGACATCCTGCTGCAGCGCTGTGCTTTAGCGCTGCTCTCCCCTGTATGCCCGCGGCTGTCCCCTGTCTCCCTGCGGCTCCCCCTCTCCTCCTCTTGGTCCCACATCTCAGTCCGACATTTTTTTATGTCAGACTGAGATGGTCGGAAACAGGGCCAAATCCTGTCAAATTTGGCTGCGTTTCACTCAAAAGTACATGAATCGGCAGCTATACCGCCGATTCATGTATTATTCGACAAGTCGAATTCCACGACTTGTCGAATAAAAACTGCTGGGACTGAATAGTAGGGACTATTAAAACTTAAAAAGTCGAAAACTGCCGTCTTTTCGACAGACGTCAGTTTTCGACCCTAATTGAATATACCCCTAAGGCTGACTTATAGTGTCTGCAGAAGGAGAAGGTTAAATGCTGGTGCAGCAGGATTTTAGGACAGATCCTGGCCTGGTCACATGTTCCAGGTGGTGAGTGTGGATTGGACAAGGCAGTCTGGGAGCAGAGGAGCCTTGTTGGAAGAAGAAGGAGGAGTCTGATGGAGATGATTGTAGGTACTGGACACGCTCAGTGAGGAGCAGAGCAGGAGCTGAGTAAACGGATGGTCATGTTGGGTGGCGAGAGCAGCGCTTCAAAGCAGAAGCTGCAGGGCGCTACTGGAGTGCTGAGAGCCGGGTGAGTGGGCATCATATGTCACAACCAGAGACCGGACACTGCCAGGCCTACTGAAAGGCGCTGACACTGTTGCCATCTTGTGCTGCAAGGAACCACTGAGACAACTCCAGCTAGTGAGTACATTTTCCACACAAGTTCTGAGTGAGTACACAGAGACTGTTATTGTTGCGAGCAACAGGCAAACAAAGTGCGAAGCCCAAGTGTCCATTTATCACATTCTGTGCATTATAAATGTCACAACTGAGGGCCTGAGCTGACGGGAGGCAGCCTCAGTTGTAGGGGCTGAGATGTACCGGAACCTGGGAGGTTGTATCAGACCCCTGGACATGTAAGTAACATGAATAATAACTGCCCGAAGGCGTGACCACGACAACTTGGATAAAAGTCAATGATGTTTATTATGACAACTCCACAACACAGCAGCAGTAAAAGAAAACGTAAAAGTCAGCAAAGAATAAATACAGTTCCTGGGTACTACAGGATGGCAGGAGCCACAGGGCACTGGTAGTGTGAGATAGTTCTTATGATCTTCTAGATGGAAAGTCCTTACCAGGCCCGACTGTAGCAATGGAGATAACCCAGGATTGTGCCAGCTGGTGTTCCAGGAAAAGCTGGGTTGCTGAAGATAAAACAGCTGCTGTGGATACTGGCTGGAACCAGACTGTTGTTAGCACGGAGTGGATACTGGCTGGAACCAGTTAAATAATAAATGAACTTGGGAGCGATGAAATATGAACTGAAATGTAGAACTTGAGAGCGGAGAAATAATAATACCGGTGGAGAGTGGTAAAGTGTAGAAAGGACACCGGCCCTTTAAGGGAAGCTGTACTCTGCTGGAAGCTGAACTGGAAGCAGGTAATGTTGTAGCTGGAAACAGATGAATCCACAATGGATTGGAGAGTCAGGCTACACCGCAGGTGGAATGCAGGTGCGGGTCTCTATGGTGGAAGTCTTGAGACAGGAGCTGGAACCTGGAAGACAATTACAGGAGAGAGACAAACAGGAACTAGGTTTGACAACCAAAGCACTGACGCCTTCCTTGCTCAGGCACAGTGTATTTATACCTGCAGCAAGGAAGGGATTGGCTAGGCAATTATGCAGATTATCAATACTGAGAACAGATTGGTGGAAATGATCAGCTGACAGAATCCAAGATGGCTGCGCCCATGCAGACACTTGGAGGGAAGTTTGGTTTGTAATCCATGTGGTAATGAAAACAGTAATGGCGGCGCCGGCCACCGGAGACAGGAGGCGCCAGGCTGACAGATGCACATCCAACCACGCGGACACAGCGGAGGCCGCGGCTGACGTAATCGCCACTCAGACACTCTGCATGCAGAAGTTCAGGGACGGCGGCGGAGGCCGCGGGAGACGCCATGCCAGGTGTAATATGGCGTTTACTGTGACAGCGTCCCAGAGTGACAGGAGAGGATACAGGAATGTACACATCAGGATAACAGATGGGATCTGGTCCTGGAGCGCTGAGCCAGCCTTAGGAGGCATCTGATGGGTAAGAAATGGCGTCCAGATACCCGGATCGTGACAATAAATGGAACAAGCAGTGTAATACAGCCCTTCAAAGCAACACCTTACAAACCACACCCTGCTTGAGTACAACTATTAAGACAAACACACTTTGTTCAAGAAGAAGCTGAAAGACATATTTAGTGATCTTTAGGGTGAAAGAGTCTTTTGTGCAAGTGAAATTAAGTTACTTTACATGGAAAGGACTGACTTTATTTACCAAAGGAGCCCTTACTAAGTAAGCTGCATTTGTTGAGAGACACTAAGGTACCTTCACTAATTTTCTCCTTTTTGCATAAACTGAGTTATAGTTACATTCTTGTTAATCCAGGATCCTATTCACATGTGCTATTAACTCCCCCCCCCCTCCCCATTACAATTACAAAACTGTGGCACTTCAGGATTTAAAGAGCACCAATGTTATTTGCCCGTGAAGATTGAAACATTCCTGATGGGGAAAGCTAGGAATATAGAAGCTGTTATAGACAATTGTATTTTTCATCATTCTTCTAATCACCTTATTAGTATTGTGTTATATTGTAATAAGCATGTATATGTGATTAGATTGATTGTCCTATTGATTTATAAATGTTTCTGCATATCATTAGCTAAAGTAAACTGTGATTTACCAATCTTCTTTAATGCCATCTCATTCTTGTGATTTTCCAATCTTCTTTAATGCCATCTCATTCTTGTGATTTTGCCATTTTTGCCAAACAACTAATCATCCTCTTTAATCCAGAGTTCATTGCGGCTCAATTTAAAGACATTTTATTTAAATTGCTGTCTCACTCCTCTTTCAATTCAATCTATCCTACCTCTCTGAGCATGGTACTGCAAACAAGGTATGGGGAAGAACATTTTGGGGAAAAGGTCTGTCACATAGCCACCCTTCAACTGTGATACCTCTTCCAACTACTTAGACATACCTGCAAAACCCGGGGTGTTACACAATGGTTCTCTTCACATAATGGTCCTGTTGATGTTTCCCCTTTATTTTGATTTCTTAATATTACAGATGAGCAGTTTGGTTTCATTTAGTTCTTCATCCCAAATAATCTTTTACAGACATCTTTTTGGAAAGATCAGATTTTGTCTAATTTTCAGTTCAACTTTGGCAGGAAGAACTAACTGCTCATCTCTACTTAATGTAACATATGGAGAACATAGGAAAAATCATCTTTTTCATGTATTTTGTTGATTACAGTAAACCATTATTTCTTAAAATGTTTCTGCTAAAATTTATGGCAAGAGAGTGTAAAATACAGTACTGATTTAGAAATTGTGGCTTACAGCTGGAAACCTTATCTCAAACATTACAAATATCCCGTGGTAAAAGTATTGTTACTCTATGTCAAATAAGGAATATAGCGGGTCATTCCGACCCATTCGCACGCAGCGGTTTATTGCTGCGGTGCGAACGGGTGCGGAATGCGCATGCGCGGCGGCCGCAGTGCGCGTGCACAACGTTGCGGCTTAAGAAGAAAGCGGTCGCAGGACGGACCGCAATTGACAGGAAGGGGGCGGTGCAGGGCGGATTCGGACCGTTTGGAGCCATTTTTGGGGAGTGGTGAGTAAAAGGCAGGCGTGCCCAGAGAACGGAGGGCGGAGGAGTGACGTCAAAGCCGAGCCCATCATCGCTGGATCCATCGCACAGGGTAAGTAGGTATAGGGCTGATCTTGTTTAGTGTGACATTTTTATAGCTTAGCAGGGCTGCACAAGCGATCGCAACCCTGCTAAGCTAATATACACTCCCCCGTAGGCGTGGGCTAGTTGATCGCAGCAGCAGCAGCAAAAAGTTGCTGGCTGCGATCAACTCGGAATGACCACCATTATCTTACTGGAGTAATTGCTGTCTAGCACTACAGTAAAGGCTTCCACACAGGGGTGCTTTAAGAGAGGAGGAGGCCAGTGTTCAGTCTCCTCTGTTTGGGTCCCCTCCTCTCTGCCCAGAGCGCTGTAGAGTCTGAGCACTAGAGGGCTCAAACTCTACTGTGCATGCGCAGATCTCCGGGAAAATGGCGCAACGGTCATTTTCCCTGAGATTTCTCTACTGCGCATATGTAAAACTCAGTGAAAATGGCCGCTGAGCCATTTTCACTGTGTTTTCACAGCGCTGCTGATGCCGGCGCTGGACTCCGGAGGGGTGAATATTTTAAAAATGGGTGCAGCGTGTGCGGTGGGGGCCCCCTCTGGACTCAGGGGCCCGTGTACACCGCACACACTGCACCCATTATAGAAATGCCAGTGCTTCCACACCTGTTCATACCTTGTGCTGCTCCCATTTTCAGGAATGCCTCCTTCAATTAATCATCCTTTTGCTTAGCCTACAAGCCTTTAAACATGCCCTAAAAACACATTTTTATCTGAAATCTACTACATCTCCTAATAACTCCCCACATCTTCTCCACCCCCCCCCCCCCCCCCCCCCATCCCCCACTCCATTGTCCTTTAGACTGTAAGGCACTCTCTTCACATGTTTTGTAATATGCATCTTGCAGATTTTAATTATACAGTATGTCAATGTGTTTATTATCTGTACCCAGGGTTGCCGAGAGGGGTTGGGAGAGTACATACTAATTACCCAGGCCTGGGCATGTAGGAGGGGCCTGGTAGAGACCCGTATCTGCCGCCACCCCCTGCACCTCCTCTCTTACCTGTCAGCAGCAGCCTCTCTCCCTAGCTGAGTGCCTGCTGCTGTGCACTGGACTGCAGTGGGGCTATGGTGGCTCTGCTGCCTGCGCGGGGGTGAGGGAGTGATCTCACTGTTCAGCGCATTGGTGCTGCATGTACATTTTATTCTATTTTCTTCTGAGGAGGCATGACCACGCCTCCCTCAACTAGGCCACACCCCCAAAAGTACTCAGGCCCAGCCAAGTTCTCAACGGCTCTGTCTGTATCTGTCTATGTTGTTTTTTGTATAACCATGTAACCCTGTATATTGTTTGAATAGGTATGCCACTATAGAGCTTGCGTGGCACCATGGAAATAAAAAAAGCTAAAAATAAACTCCTAATTTTAGCAGTGTGGCAGTGCATCCAAACAATGTGGTGAGAGGCTGGGCACACCCCAGCATTACCATGCATGCATGACCACGTCCCCAACATGCAATGGGATGTGACCCATGTCTTAAAGTGACATGCAATGGGTGTGTTACAAGTGATTTTGTCCCTTTTTGTGTGCTTTCCTTTGACGAGCACAGTGTCCCGATTCCCCCCTCAGAAGTGTTGGGGGGTAAATATACAATTGGTGTCAGTGGGTGGGTAGGTATCAGAGGATCTTTCTCAGACTTTGCACTAGGGCTGAATGTGCTAGCTACATCACTGTCTGGGACTGCAGCTTGCAACTTTGTAAAAGTGATACAAATCCATACATTAAAATATGGTTCAATTCAACTTTGAATCAATAGAACAATTTAGGATAATGGGAAATCATATTTGCCACATTTTGAACCTTAAAACAGGTCATGAGAAGCAAAAAGAAGAATTTCCCATCAGCCTCGTCAACTGTGTGCTTAATCTTTTCTCCATGCAATAAGAAAGTTAATTAAACTGCAAATGTTTAACTTATCATAAACGCTAAAACTGACCCCCTTGAAGTGTTACTGGTGTCATGGAATAGTAGATGTCACAACCTTGCATAACATCCTGGGCTTTTAAACATATGCAAGTTAGGGCTTGTGCTTTAAAACAGTATTTAATCCATCTCTCCTCTGTTCCAGTTTTGACAGGTGATTGAAGAAGTAATGGACCCTCACATAGAGATTACTGATCTCTATCGGAGACATGCAATACAGTGCACAGGGCCATACACTTTCCTCCATCCATATTCCATCATCAATATGACATAAGATGGCCATGATCACTGTACCTGCTTCTCTCCATAAAAGTAATTAAAAACAGAGCAGAGATTATTATTATTATTATTATTATCATTTCATAATACTACTAGTAAACTGAGCTGGCATAAGGATTACCTCAGTATGCCTCTAGCTCCGCCCCTTTGTATCCATTACCCCACTCTCCTCTCTGCTGCTCTAACACCTCCATTCTCCTCAACCGCCCCCTGCTTGGTTCCAGTCCCCACTCTTTCCTGCTCTCATACTTACCCCATGGTGGCTGACCAGATCCTTCTGCTAGGTAGAGCTGACCCATCTTCCTACACAGGAAGTGGGTGGGATCTGACCCATCTTCCTTCTCTGCCGCAGGAGCTGCGCTGGCCGGGAGTTACTCCACAAAGACAAAAGCATTGCCGCTGTGCGATGCTTTTGTATTTGTGCGGTGGGGGGGGGGGGGGGGCGGACTGACATGTGGGGTGAACTAGCCCTGTGCTGGGCGCGCCCCCCCCCCCCCCGCATGTTAGGGAAGATGATTGTAGCTGTGCGAAATTTAGCACAGCTACGATCAACTCGGAATGACCAACACTAACAGTTGCTGCTGTCATGTTTTTATATCCCAAACTGCCAGCAGAGTCAGCATAAGATCCACAGACAGCACGCAGTGAAAGGAAGGAATTGTGTCAGGTGAATTTCTGCAGCGGGGTACACTGGGATTCCACAGGGAATAACATTGGGGTGTAGAGTTGGATCTTGTTTCGAGGCACCAACAGGCTAAAGCTTTGACTGTTCCCAGAATGCACTGCACTGCTTCCTCTATATCCCCGCCTCCAGGCACTGGAGCTCAGTTTGCAAGTTGGTGCTTGTACTGCAGGCAGCTAACAGGGATGGCTGCGTTAGGCAGCCCTGAAAAGAGCTTTTCTAAGAAGAAAGAAGACTTCAAGGGCCGCAGCATAGGCATCTGATGCTATATGACAGACTGACATATCATGCTGCGGCTCCATCACCTCCCTCAGCGGAGCTATATACTCCTGCGCCCTGGTTGCCGGGTACTTACAGCAGAGGCACTCCGGTATCATCAGGCATACACACTGCTGCTGCTCTCATGGATCGCGTGGCCTCACGTTAAGAGAGGAGGTAAGAGGGTCCCCCAGGCGGGACCCGCTGAACTATATCCACCTAGACAAGGAGCACAGGTCGGATATATTAAAATCAGTTTATTACAGGCTCCATAGTACCCGGTGGTGAAGTCCAGCAGAGGGAATAAGGCGCTGACCTGTAGCCCCAGCCCCAGGCGCCATCTACAGCAGATGTTCCCGCCCTGGAGATGCATCTCTCTCTCTCTCCTTCACTCCCTGTCAGCGTTTGGGCGCCATTACACAGAGCTGCGCTGATTCAGGGACTGCTGGGCACTGTCTCCTCTGTAAAGCTGCCTGCCTCATTAGCGCTGTGCATTTATAGGACACTTAAGTATTGTACATGTCGTTTAGACAGTGTTACAGTAGTTAAGAACAAGTGCATGCCTACAAGAATATTTAGTACAAGTATTCTGTGATATTCATCCAGTGTTTACTGTGCATTGTTAGAGTGTATCTGTATACATACATAGCTTTATATAGTATTACTAGTCCAGTGCAATCTTATTGTTGTGTGTAATAATTTCTGCATTGTACATGTGACTGTGTGTGCCTATAGCTGCTGTGTGGTTTCCATTCCATGTATCACATATTGTTATCACTATATTCTATACCCTGAGGGGGCTTAGTGCGTCAGGGTCCTCTATATATATAGTGTTTCACAGGCAGTGTCGGATTGGGGCATGAAGGGCCATCCGGGGGGATGCTATTGTAGGGGCCCATGATTAAGGGTGTGGCCAGACTCCACTGGGGCAAGGCCAGCAACCACAAAGGTTTGACTAACCATTACAGAGTACATGTTCTGTACCCCTTGGTAAATATATAATAAACCATATTCTTGTGAAGTACAGTATAATGTAACATACGTACTGTATAATGCATAATTCAAGTGCACTAGGATAGAGTCTTGAACCTGATCCCTAGAGGAGGAGGAGGGCCCACAGGCAGTGGGGCCCACCGGTGGTTTCCCCTGTTCCCCTGTGGGCCAGTCTAACCCTGTTCACAGGATATACTGTTGTTGTATTTCTCTCTGTGTATTTCAGTCACCATATACCACTTAAAATCCTCTGTTTGTGTCCTGCATTTGCAGTCACACTCCACAGGTTTTTTTTGTCAGGTACTGTGTCTGGCTATATTGTACTATTACGCCCTAAGGCTATGTTTCTATATAATGTCTGCTACACAGGGCGGGAGATCCGTGGCTGATCCTGCATCATGCATTGCTGACGCCGCAGATTTATCTGAGGAAAATATCCCAGCTGAGGGTCCAGGTGTCGGGGGTTCTGTACCCCTCAGTCAGTCTGCAGCAGGGGTGGCACACCAAGATCCATGCTCTTTCTAATTTACTGACTATGCTAGTAACGAGACTTACGCCCCCTGTGGGACCTCCTGTGCCATTACAGCCACATATTGTCCCTGTAGTTAATCCGCCGTGGGCGGATACTCTGTCAACTCAGTTACAGCAATTAAATCAGTCTTTGGTTAAACAAAAACCTAATCCTCACCCTCCTTGGACCAAAGGGTCATCTAAGCGGGCCATTTCTTCCTCACAATCCACTCATGTTTCGGATACTTCATCCGATGAAGATGGGGTATTTACTGACCCATCAGACACTGATGCAGATGCTTCTGATGAGGAATCTACAACGCAGGTTGATGTTCCTGACTTATTTGAGGCCATCAAACTGATTCTTCAGATTGATGATAAAACTGAACCTCCAGATACGTCTAAGAAACCTGATAAGTTCAAACGTCAGAAAGTTACTAAATTAGTTTTGCCACATTCTGACCATTTAGTTGACATATGTCAGGAATCCTGGGAGTCTCCAGGAAAGAAATTCTCCCTGTCTAAAAACATGCTAGCTCGTTATCCCCTCTCTGCAGAGTTGAGTAAGAATTGGAAAACACCACCACCGGTGGACTCACATGTAGCGCGTCTTGTGGTGTCTTCTACTCTGCTGTCACTACCGTCACCTCTCTGAAGGAACCGACGGATAAGTGTGTGGAGGGTTGCTTGAAGTCTATTTACACTGTAGCGGGTGCCGTACATAGAACCACTATAGTGGCTTCTTGGGCTGCTAAAGGTATTGAGGCCTGGGTTCAAGCTGTTAAGGCAGAGCTACCTCTTAATTTTTCTGATAATACCAGACAATGTCCTTCATATATTACCACAGCCTCTCATTACATTCAGGAGGCGGCCTCTGATGTCGGCGTTCTGGCGGCCAAAGTGTCTACTACGTCCATTCTGGCTCGCTGGATTCTGTGGTTGCAGTCCTGGGTGGTGGACCTGGACTCTAAAAAGACCTTGGAGGGTGACATACTATTTGGGGAAAGACCTTTGAGGGTGACATACTATTGGACCTTGGAGGTTGACATACTATTTGGGGAAGATTTAAACAAGATTGTTGCTGACTTAGCGTCTGCTAAGACTGCATGTCTACCAAGTACTAATCCTTCGGCTCCGAAGGCTAAAAGTATCTCCTTTTGTTCCTTTCGACCTCCAAGTAAAGCAAGGGTTAGGTGTACCCGAAATAGGCTTGCACTTCTAGAACCTCTAAGCCTATGCGTTCATGGGCTGCCCGTCAGCCTGCTTCCAAACCATGCAAGCCTGCTGCATGACGGCGAGGGCCTTCCCCTGGGGGACCCCAGGGTGGGAGGACAACTTCTGCGGTTCACCCAGGTATGGTTACAGACCACTTCAGATGCCTGGGTGATTGAAGTCGTCACTCGCGGATACGCCATCTCTTTCAAGACACGTCCCCCTCGCCGATTTTGCTCGACGGTTATTCCTTCGGTTCCGTTAAAAGCATACACTCTACTTTTGGTGTTGCAATCCCTCCTGGACACAGGAGTGATAGTGCCAGTGCCTCTGTCTCAGGTGGGCAGGGAGGGGGTACTATTCACCGCTGTTCCTAATTACGAAGCCGAATGGATCCTCCCGGTCCATTCTCAATCTCAAATCTCTGAACAAATTTGTGAAGGTTTACATATGCAAACTCTTCGCTCTATTGTTCTGACTTTGGAGCCCAAGGATTATATAAATTCCAAGCCTTGCCCTTTGGACTGACTACAGCTCTTTGGATCTTCACCAAGGTCATGGCCGTGATGATGGCCATTCTACGTCAGCAAGGTATCAGGATCCTGCAGTATCTGGACGATTTGCTGATCCTGGCAAACTTCCCAGAGGTTCTCATCCGTCATCTGGAACTGATGGTTCAATTCATCCAAGCACACGGGTGGCTCATTAATTGGAAAAAGTCCTCACTGGTCCCTGCTCAGAGCACGGTGCACCTGGGGGCATTACTGGACATAAAAACCACTGTTTGTTCTTGTCTCCAGAAAAGGTCCTGAAGCTTCAGGACAGGATAAGATGCTTCCTTTCTCACCATTGAGTGTCGATACACTCGGCGATGCAAGTACTAGGCCTCATGGTAGAGTACGCTTAATTTCACTCTCGCCCTCTGCAGAAGCTAATTCTTGTCAAGTGAGATGGTCTGCCTCACCGGATCAGATCTCACATGATCTCGTTGACTTTGGAAGTTCATCTTTCACAGAGCTGGTGGCTACAGGACCAACAATTGAGCAGGGATCATCCCTTCTGGATCTCCATCTGGGTCCTCCTAACAACGGATGCCAGTCTGCGGGGTTGGGGCGCGGTGTTGGAGCAACACTCTCTCCAGGGTCAGTGGACCAGGGAGGAATCTCTCCTCCTGATAAATATTCTGGAGTTGCAGGCAGTGTTCAATGCTCTGAAACTGACCCAGCCTCTAGTACAGAGCAGGCCTGTTCAAGTACATTCGGACCACCACGTGGTGTACATAAATCATCAAGGTGGCATTCGAAGCCACATGGCAATGATGGAAGTGCCAAAAATAATTTCATGGGTGGAACGCCATCTGCCAGCCATATTGCTAGTGTTCATTCCGGGGTCCTCAACTGGGAAGCACTTCATCAGTCGTCAGGACGTACATGTCGGAGAGTGAGCCTTCATCCGGAAGTATTTCAACTCCTAGTGGACAAGTGGGACCTACCAGATGTAGACTTGATGGCATCTCGACACAATCACAAGGTTCCGGTCTTCAGAGCTAGGACAAGGGATCCTCAAGCAGCGTTTGTGGACGCACTGGCAGTTCCATGGAACTTTCGGCTTCCGTACATGTTCCCTCTGGTGTCACTCCTGCCCAGGGTGATAAGGAAGTTCAAGCAAGAAGGAGGAATACTACTTCTAATCGCTCCAGCGTGGCCCAGATGGCTTTGGTTCTCAGACCTGCAGGGTCTCTCGATAGGGCGTCCTCTTCTACTTCCTCAACGCCCAGACCTCCTTGTTCAGGGCCCTTGTGTCTACCATGATCTAGCTCGACTGGATTTGATGGAATGGCTCTTGAAGCTTCACTCCTGAGGGCCAAAGAATTCGGTCATTCAAATTATGTTGAAAGCCCGTAAACCAGCTTCAGCTCAGATTTGTTATAGAGTCTGGAATTCTTACTTCACCTGGTGTGCGGCTAAGAATGACGATGTATACAAGTTCAGTACTGCCAGGCTTTTGGCTTTTCTGCAAAACGGCCTGGACTTACACCTTCGTCTGTCCCCCCTCAAGGTTCATATATCTGCCTTGTCGGTGTGGTTTCAGAGAAAGATTGTGTCTCTTCCTGATGGTCACACTTTCACTCAGGATGTTTTACGGATTCAACATCCCTATGTCCCTCCTGTCGCTCCATGGGATATGTCTGTTGTTCTGAATGCTCTGCAAGAGTCTCCATTTGAGCCTCTTGAGTCTGTGGACCTTAAATGGCTTACGCTTAAGGTCTTATTTTTGCTGGCTATTGCCTCTGCTCGACGGGTTTCAGACATGGGTGCCTTATCATGTCGGTCACCCTTTCTTATTTTTCACCGTGACCATGCGGTTCTTAGAACTCGCCCTGGTTATCTACCTATGGTGGTGTCATCTTTCCACCTTAATCAGGAGATTGTGGTTCCAGTTTTTATCTCTCCTGGTTTGTCCTGTAAAGAGCGGTCTTTGGATGTGGAAAAGGGCTTTCTGTATCTATGTGAAGAGAACCACCTCCCTTAGGAGATCCGATTCTCTCTTTGTCCTTTTTGGTTTTCACAAACGTGGCTGGCCTGCGAATAATCAGACCTTGGCCACATGGATTAGAATGGTGATTGCACAAGCTTATGCGCAGGCTGGACTTCCAGCTCTTGCTGCTATCAACGCCCATTCTACTCGGTCTGTTGGATCTTCTTGGGCGGCACGCCGTGGTGCGTCCGCTGAACAATTGTGCAAGGCGGCTATGTGGTCCTCAGTGAACACGTTCATCAGGTTCTATGCCTTTGACACCTCTGCAACCCAGGATGCCTCCTTTGGACACCGCGCTCTTGTGTCCGCTACAGTGCATCCCCTCCCAAGAGGAACTGCGTTAGGACATCCCCGATGTTATTTCCTGTGGAATGCCTGTGTACCCCACTGCAGAAAAGGAGATTTATTGTAAGACCATGGTTAAATCTCTTTCTGCGAGGTACACTGGATTCCACAGGACGCCCACCCTGACGCACTTAGCTTATTTGGGATGTATGGCATTAGCCGCTGGTACCTTCTCCTCTCATGAGAATGTGGTTCTATGTGGCTAACATCTACTGTCTCTTCTACCTGCTACTGCATTGGACTGGTTAACAAAACTGAGCTCCACTGCCTGGAGGCGGGGATATAGAGGAGGTGGTACAATGCATCCTGGGAACAGTCAAAGCTTTAGCCTGTTGGTACCTCGGATCAAGATCCAACTCTACACCCCGATGTTATTCCCTGTGGAATCCAGTGTACCTCGCAGAAAGAGATTTAACCATAGTAAGTCTTACCATAAATCTCCTTTTTAACTAAAAGCAAAAGTCGCATCACTATTGAAATCTAAGTAGAGAGGGAGAGATATTTGCTAGATCTACTATCTACAGAAAGACAAGGAATTGTAACTAAGAAAGCTCATTAACTCATCTCACAATACTGCATACATTTCTTATATAAGAGACTAACAGTAAAGAGGAAAGTACAGCAGCATTACAATCACTCCAATGCTGTTCAAGACAGATTCAAGCAGGCTATAACAAAATGAAAGTTTTGGAGATGAACAAAAAGCATTGCTAGGATAAAATTGCATAGGCTGCATATCAGCTTCAGGAATTGGAAATAAATGTAATGACTGATATGTAATATCTTCCTAGCTCAAAGACTGGAAACAATTATTCAATAGTACAGTTAAAGTCCACTGACAAGTACAGTATATAGCATTAAGGGCAACTTTTATCAGCTGCACTGTCAAATTGGAGCAGACATTGGATTTAATAGTTTCTGTTAACTTACTTTCACTTAGTTACAAGAAAAGGACAGCTATTTTAGAAACTTAATCTATACTACATTATAAATCAGAGGGAGAAACAACTTCAAATACCTTCTGGAGACTAGTTTGCCATATTGGAGTTATTTGTACTTCAAGAACAGAAGTAATAGCAATATCTATATTAATATTCTTAATTAAAAGGGCCTCAACTCTGTGTGCACCATCATACTGCAGTAATATTTTTATTACTAATTATACCCGGGTATACTTATATGATTTCTTTACTCTGTGGTTTTTGTATTGCATGCAGTGGAAAAATTGTATAGGCCATTTAAAGGGTTAAGATCTGTAGAGCTGTTATGTTGTAAGGATAAGATAAAAATGTGAAAGTGTAATCCTTTGAATATTATTCCATGTCATTAAACTTGTGTACTTACCTGTTTAATATTATTCCTGACGACTGTTATTGAAGAACCTGGAACAGGAATAGAAGAAAAGTTTATTAGTTGTATCTATATTTTTGTTGATGTACAATTGCATTACCCATCATCACCCTGATACATATATTGATGTACAATTGCATTACCCATCATCACACTGATACATATATTGATGTACAATTGCATTACCCATCATCACACTGATACATATATTGATGTACAATTGCATTACCCATCATCACCCTGATACATATATTGATGTACAATTGCATTACCCATCATCACACTGATACATATATTGAAATTACTTGTGTTACATTTAAAATCACTTAGGCTTTCCCAAGTAGGCCCCATCTCCTATTGCAGGACAAATATACTTGGGTGGGGGCACTTTAAGTATTGTGTATCTCCCCATATTGTAGTGGAAAAGGGGGTTACATACATATCTGCCTGATTACATAAATTCAACCCACAAGAAAGATAATTACCAAGAGGAGGCTTTTATCTCAAGAGCTTACATTCTAGAGGGGTAGTAAACCACGGAATAATATTGCCGTTAAAGTATCTCTTGTGTACGTGTAACGTGAAGGAAAAGTTTTGCTGCTTATTTTCTTTCAACTTCACTTTCCCAAACTACTCTTCTTATTTAAATAGCCCCAAATGTCTCTGATCATCAAAAGAACTCAAAACAAGTCATTTCTACATAGCTGAAACCCAGTGTTTGGTTAGCATAAACCTAGGTCAAGCAGTAAGGAGAGGAAATATGATACTGCCGTTCCCTTGTAAAATATATATTCCTTAAAATTAAATACATACTGTAAAGTTTATTTTAAGTTGGACGGTCACCCCATAAGATGTATTTTTACCAGATGCCTTGGTGTGTTATTATATGTTTAGTTTTCGCTTTCCTTCCCTTCCTGTAAAAAATAAACCAAAAAACAGCTGCATTTTATTTAAAATGATACTCAAAGAATATGTCATGAATTTACTATATGCTTTGCATACATTTATTAAAACTAATACATTCACGGTTGGTAAGAAAAAAAAAGAAGAAGGATAAGGAACATTTAATTTAGAACAGAAAAAGTGTTGCGGTTTTCGCCCACCCCATTTTTTTTTTTAACTTCCCTATTTATGCTCCTCTAGAGTTACAAAGAAAAACATATTCTTTGTCATTTGGCCGTGGGCGGATCTTGGACAAGTTTATGCTGAGTATGCAGTGCTGGTGGTTATGAGAAGTTTAACCTCTCATTCGTCCTTCCTAGTCCTGCCAGAAAAACAAACACACTCCTTAGTTGTACTAAGAAAATTGGCCACATTTTCCTGCCACGTCAGATCTCTTTTCTCCCGCTGCAACCAAGGAAGCTGTTTAAAACTCAGTTAAATGATCTGCGACGTCTGTGGAATATATGAAAGGAAGACAAGCCAGCAATATATATCCATGTACTGTACTGAAAGCATCTGAAAAACCAGACAGACTTTAAAAGCTTTATGTGAAATCGCTGTTTAACTATAAACACATGCTATGAGATAACGGTTTTCTGCTGGTAAAGAGTCCATTTTCTGTACAATGAAACCTTTCTTGAAGGAATAATTCAGAGTGGTACAAGGCTCGATGTCTGGTAATAATCAGAAGGTGGGGGTCCAGTCAGATTTCCAACCTCAGACATTTATATGGAGATTCTTGTTCCTACTGAGAATGCCAAAATCTACAAATACATTTTATCTGAAATACAATTCAAAGGAAAACATTCAGGCCGAACACCCACCTCTCTTGCAACCAGTGTCAAAGTCAATCCAACCACTTAAAGACTGAATTTTTGAAGAAAAAAAAAAGATAATCTTTGCTCTTTATCTCTCTCTATTATTTTCTTTCAGCGAATACTGCTGAAATTAAATTACGCAAAATACTGAGTGGCTTTGTGTTTAAGAGGCAAATGATGTGATCCAGGAATGCAGAAAAGTAAACAAGGGTTTTATATAAGGTCATTTATTTCTGTAGATTGGGATCTACAGACGGAAAGTATTCAACAGTAATCAGTAGATGAACAAGACAACGAGGTGCGAAAATCACAAATGAAGAATAGTGTTGAAATGAACCTCTTATTTTTCACAATCTAAACTTCAAATACTGATAATGGAGCATATTATTTGTGGACTTCTGAGACAGAAACGGCTGTTGTTGAACAGCAGTTACCACCAGTCAGGGAAAGATGAGGTGTGCAGGGAAGAATGGTCATTTGCCCGGAGAGAGGAAAAGAGGGTGAGATGATAAGAGGATGTAGTAAGCTGAGAGTGGGTGGAGGCAAGGAGAGATGTGGAAGGAGGAAGAGTGAGGAGTGGATAAAAATCTCAACATTTTTATAACTTACATGATTTTTTGAAGAACGGCTCTATCATGGGATAGCACTTATCTTGCAATCTTTTCAGCAGATTCTCTGAACAAGAGTAGGTGTCAGCCATTGCTAAAGGTAAATACATTTGAATGCACACTTCTTCCTATGCTAAGTAATCAGCACTATATATGTAGTCACTATATATGTAGGGGATGTACTAAGCAGTGTAAAGAGTGGAAATGTGGCCAAGTGAAAAAGTTGCCCATAGCTACCGATGTACCTTGAGGTAGCATTTATCAAGTACATGCAGTAGCGGATCTTGCTACAGGCACACAGGACTTTTGCCCGGGGCACGCCTTCCGGAGGGCACCGCACCATGGCAAGATCCGCTACTGTTTGGCAGTGCCCCCAGCTGTGCCCCCCACTGTGAAGGGAACCAGACGCTACCCATCTAGTTTCCCTTTGTGGAGAGGACCTTTGCTGTGCAGTGCGCGATGACGTCATTGCGCACCGCACAGCATTGTGGCACAGATGCTAGAGGTCATAATTGACCTCTAGTGTCTATCTATGCTGTGCTATGGGAGAGATGTCATGACATCTCTCCCATAGATCCGAGGAGCGGCGCCGGCGGTGGTCTGCAGCAGAGGTCTGCAGCGGTCGGGAATCAGGAGCGGGGATAGTTTTTTTTTTCAATGTAAGCGGTGCTACTCTACAGGGGCACAACTCTACATGGTGCACAAATGGGGGCACAACTCTACAGGGGGCGTAACTGACAATGCCCCTGTATGAAGCCACGCCTCTATTTTCACCCGAGGCGCCACAAGGGCTAGAACCGGCCCTGAGTACATGCTATAAAATTATAGGTAAAACCTGATTGGTTGCTACGGGCACCTTTTCCAAACATTGCAGTTTCCTCGTATTAGGAAACTATAGCATCACCCTGGCAATAGTCTTCTGTACTCTCAGTACTGTCTCACTTCTCTCTCTCTCTTCTTTCCTCTCTTCTCTCATTTGTTCTAGACACCAACATTAGATGGTAAGCTCAACAGGACACTGGAACTGTGTTTAAAATAAACCATTTGTGAAATTGCATGTACTACATAAAGCCAAGATGCTCTTAACATGTGTGTTTGCCTATGCTGACAATTATCTATTCAATCACAGAACAATTTCAAACTAAGAGTCATTGATTAGTGTTAGAATGACTTCTAAACATCTGTCTAGTATCCATGGAAACTTAAAATAAAAGCCAACCAAACAAAACAATGTGACAGCTCCTTGTTTGTGATGGCGATAATTATTGGTAGTGTAGCTCCTGTGACCAAATTACAGTACAGTACCATTGACATGAGGATAAGAGTGAGAAGGTGGCCTACCATACATAAATACATGTCAGACCTACATTAGGAGCCATTGTCACAGAAACCCTGAAATCAATACAACTCTAAGTATAGGCCACAATTTTGATGGAGAGAGAGTTCTCATGATATAATTTTATCTTTTTATAAAAACTAATTCTAAAGTCTTTAGAAATAATTTGTTCTATTATTCCAGAATACAGCCTTTTCATTTATGTTACAGGTAAGTGAGCTGTTCTTCATTATATGTGTGGGACACATACTGATTCCAAATCATAAAAGCACCACACCACACACCCATAAAATGATACTTACTCCTCCAGAGGCCCAAGGCAGCTGGTGCTGAAGACAGAAATAACCAGAAATAAGGTGTGGTGGCCATTTATCTGGTGATTTACGCATGCGCAGTAGAGCTGTCCCCAGGAATGAGGTATGGGTGCCATGTTCTTAGAGACCAGCACATGCGCAGTAGAGTCTACAGTGCTGAGGTCAGTGCCAGAGAGGAGGGGCCTCACACAGCCACTGCAAATGGGCCCTCTTTTCTCTTATCCCCCCTGGTGCCATCGCAAAGAGCGCAGGGTCCTGGTATCGTCATTATTGATGCCACATGTCCTTTGCTTCTGGCTAGTGGGGTGACTGGAATGGCACCCCGCAGCCAGTATCACCTGTGCAGTGTTGCCCGTAGCATCCTTTAGATGTTCCAGGCATGAACCGTGCAGTCTGCACAGCAACTCGGAGCATCCTCAGGACACTCCAGGTAGTGCTAGGTACTAGTGCTGCACTTCCCGATGCTGGTGGCCTTGGCCCCTCTGTGCAACATCATGATGTCATGTGGTCAGGGGGTGGGTCCATGACAGGGGCACTGCCACCCTGTTACATAGCTGGTAAGAGGCCATGTCCACATCAGCAAAATCATCCATGAATGTTTAAGTTTTGTGATCAATGAAACAGTGCATAAAGACTGAAATGAAAATATTGTTTTTCTAAATATTGTTTTTTTATTATTATTATTATTATTATTATTATTATTATTATCAGGAACATTTGTCTATTATTTACCAGGTGGCACTGGAGCAAATTATCCAGTTACAGGGAGTGCCGATCCAATTGTTGTGTGTGTGTGTATATATATATATATATATATGTATATATATAAAAGACAAGATAGCTGACACTCGACACATATAACCTTTTGTGTAGTTGTACTCGAAGGGTCTTCAGGTAAATAACCAACAAAATGAGGCGACTCACGCCATGCAGCATGGCGTGAGTCGCCTCATGTTATTGATTATTTACCTCAAGACCCTTCGAGTGCCACTACACAAAAGGTTATATATATATATATATATATATATATATATATATTGTGGCAAGAACACTGGGATAGTGTTTGTGGGCAGGTATGTTTGTCCCAGGTTCTTGTCTTACATGTTTTAGAAAATGAAAACTTCTAGGAAAATGCTTTTGTTTTGTTATAACCTTTTCAGTTTGCTGGAAAAGCTGGATAAGGGCTCTGAGAGAGAGATAGGGCGAGTTCCAGACATTGGGCCCAGTTCGGATCTTTGGCCTCACAGAGGGCTAATCAGGGCTTTCAGCTGTGCAAGAGTCTTATAGGGCTTCTAGCCTGATTAATGTGGGCAGACTGCCTGGGAAGACTGCAGGATCTCTGTGAGAGAAACACGCTTCCTGATACAAGTGAGCTATACAGTGTTTACTGGAGAACTCTGTGTTTTGTTTAGTGATAGTTAGGAACATCTTGTGTTTAGTTAGTGCCGGAAAGGCAAGGTATTTTCTTTTGCTGTTTGTTTTATTTTCTGTATAATAAAACTGTCTGGGGCCAGTTGTGCCAGAAACTGGACTTGCGTGGTTCCTCAGCTGCTGCAGGCTGCCATTTATCCCAGGAAACGGCACCTTGTACCCTTACAGTGTTACAACTTGGTGGAGAATGCGAGCAAGCCGTTCTGCGCATAAGTGAAAGCAGCAGCTTTGTGAGGCCTGCAGAAAACGGTGGTTTATGCAGATACAGCCCAGTGTGAAGTTACTGATACTCGCCCTGAGGATTTGATATATGTCCTGGGTGAAAGCAGCTACAAAGCCGCCTGAAAAGTCTGTCGACATGGAGGAACTGCTCAAAGCCTTGCTGCAAGCTACAGCGGCTCAGCAGGAGGCCAATAGACAGCAGCAGGTGGCAATGGAGGAAAATTGGAGACTACAGCAGGAGGCCAACAGACAACAGCGTCAGGATAGAGAGGTCTTAACAGAAGTGGTGCAGAGCCTTGCAGCCCGGATTGGAGATATGGCCGTCAGTGCTCCAACCAGCTCTAGTTCTATACGGGCCAGTCACTTCCTGCAGAAAATGACAGAGGCTAATGATGTGGAGGCCTACCTGACCACGTTTGAAAGGACTGCCGAGCGTGAGAACTGGCCAAAAGCACAGTGGGCCAGTCTGCTGGCACCTTTTCTGTCAGGTGAGCCCCAAAAAGCGTACTTTGATTTAAGCCCTGCTGAGGCTCGGGACTATGATAAACTAAAGACTGAGATCCTGACCTGCCTGGGAGTCACGCTGTCAGTACGAGCACAACGGGTGCACCGTTGGGTGTACGCCATGGAGAAGCCTCCTCGCTCCCAGATGCACGACCTTATTCAGCTAATAAAAAATGGTTACAGCCGGAGACATTAACTGGTCCCCAGATGGTTGAAAGAGTCGTCATGGACCGCTACTTGAGATATTTGCCCATGGTCCTGCGCAAGTGGGTGAGCCATGGAAACCCGGGTACTGCTGACCAATTAGTGGACATGGTAGAGAGGTATTTGGCAGCAGAGGAACTACTGATGACCACCCAGCAGCCCATAGATCCTCGACAGCGCCCTTCAGTAAAGACTGGTAAGACTGTTCCGTGGGAAAACGTTGCTGGGCGGTTAAGAGAACGCAAGGCTGGAGAGACTGTAAACACTGGCCCTGGAGACAGGCCAATGGGGCTAGAACGGTCTATGCTGCCCAAACGGGTTGATAATCGTGTGGTTAAATGTTTTAGGTGTGGTATGCCAGGCCATGTTATTGCCAATTGCCCAGTCACGCAAGAACCCATGCAATGTGATGCTGCCTTTGAATGTCGCAGAATGTCTTTCTTTGCTAGGTTAGCCTGTACTGTGGTACCTTCACCTGAGCTGGAAAAACAAATGTGTGATGTGTTGTTAGAGGGTAACCGGGTAGAGGCCTTGCTAGATTCAGGAAGTTTAGTTACCCTCGTGAAAGCTGGGTTAGTGAACCCCTTAAAGGTCCAGCAAATACCTATTGGGGTAACTTGCATACATGGGGATACCCAACATTATGTCACTGCTGAAGTGAATATAGAAACTTGTTGTGGGTCAGCAATTGTTAAAGTAGGACTGGTCCCCACCTTGGTGCATGAGGCCATAATAGAGAGGGATTTTCCTCATTTTTGGAAACTGTGGGAATCACATTTAGGGGCAGAAAAAAACACAGAAAGAGTTTTACAAAGGTTCTTTTGGCCAGGGGTTTATAAAGAAGTGTCTGAATATTGTTCTTCCTGTCCTGAATGCCAGTATCATGCCCCTAGACCCCATTTCAGGAGCCCACTAGTTCCCATGCCTATTATAGAGGTCCCATTTGACAGAATAGCCATGGATCTCGTGGGGCCCTTGTTAAAGTCTGCTCGGGGCCATCAGTATATCCTGGTAATTATGGACTATGCCACTCGATATCCTTAGGCTGTCCCTTTACGCACTATCACAACCAAGGCGATAGCTAGGGAGCTGGTGCAGGTTTTTAGTAGAGTGGGAATACCAAAAGAAATTTTGACTGACCAAGGTACTCCATTTATGTCAAGGATCATGAAAGAATTGTGCAAATTATTTAAGGTCACTCACCTCAGGACGTCCATCTACCATCCCCAAACTGACGGGTTGGTGGAAAGGTTTAATAAAACATTAAAAAGTATGTTAAAAAAGGTTGTTGAGAGAGATGGGAAAAACTGGGATTGTTTGTTGCCCTACTTGTTAATGGCCATCAGAGAAGTTCCTCAGTCCTCTACGGGGTTTTCTCCATTTGATTTGTTGTATGGTAGAGACCCCAGAGGGCTGTTGGACATTGCCAAAGAGACGTGGGAAGGACAGCCCACTCCTTATAGAAGCATTATTGAACATGTAACACAAATGCAGGATAGGATTGCGGCCGTGGTACCTATTGTCAGAGAGCACATGGAACAGGCCCAAAGTGCTCAACAGAGGGTTTATAACCGGAGTGCCAAGATACGGGAATTTGCTCCTGGAGATAGAGTTCTTGTTTTGGTACCCACTGTGGAAAGCAAATTCCTAGCTAAATGGCAGGGTCCATTTGAGATTAGGGAAAAAGTGAATGAGGTTAATTACAAAGTATACCAGCCGGGAAAGAGAAAACCCGAACAAAACTACCATGTTAACTTAATCAAACCCTGGAAAGATAGGTTGTCTCTGTCAGCGGAGCCTTCCCCTTCGGTGTCTTCACCTCGGTTGCTTCCCGCAGTAAAGGTGTCAGAGACATTATCAGCTGATCAGAACAATCAGGTTAAAGAATTTCTCATCCAAAATAGGGAGGTATTTTCAGAGCTGCCTGGCCGAACGACCATAATAAAACATGACATTGTCACAGAACCAGGGGTCAGGGTTCATTTAAAGCCATAAGGGATCCCTGAAGCTCAGCGAGAAGCTGTTTCTAAAGAAGTTAAAACCATGTTAGAACTTGGAGTCATAGAGGAATCTAACAGTGAGTGGTCCAGTCCCATAGTTCTCATCCCAAAGCCCGACGGTAGCATACGCTTCTGTAATGACTTTCGTAAGTTAAATGAGGTGTCCAAGTTTGACGCATACCCCATGCCCCGCGTGGATGAGCTTATAGAAAGGCTGGGAACAGCCAGGTTTCTCACCACGTTGGACCTGACCAAAGGTTACTGGCAAATACCTTTATCTGATAGCGCAAAAGAAAAACCAGCCTTTTCGGTTCCGGAGGGGCTGTACCAGTATAAGATGTTACCCTTTGGGTTGCACGGGGCTCCAGCAACCTTTCAACGGGTGATGGATAACATTTTGAGGCCCCATAGAAAATATGCAGCTGCCTATTTGGATGATGTGGTAATTCACAGTACAGACTGGGGGTCCCATTTGGTTAAAGTACAAGCAGTACTGGACTCAATCAGAGAGGCAGGGTTAACTGCTAACCCAAAGAAGTGCTGCCTCGCAATGGAGGAGGTCAAATACTTGGGCTTCACCATAGGCAGAGGTCTGATTAGGCCCCAATTGAATAAAATTGATGCTATTCAAAACTGGCCTCGTCCAGTGAATAAAAAACAGGTAAGGGCTTTTTTGGGAATAACTGGGTACTATAGACGGTTTATTCCCAATTTTGCAGCCACAGCGGTGCCGTTGTCAGACCTTACCAAAGGGAAGCAGTCAAATATGGTGAAATGGAACCCTGATGCAGAAAAAGCGTTCCAAGCAATAAAAGTGGCTTTGTGTTCACAACCGGTATTGATAACACCAGATTTTTCAAAAGAATTTGTGGTACAGACAGATGCCTCAGAGGTAGGGATAGGGGCTGTGTTGTCCCAAACCAGAGATGGGGACGAACACCCTATCATTTATTTGAGTAGGAAACTCAATGAGCATGAAAAAAGGTATGCCATTGTGGAAAAGGAGGCTTTGGCCATTAAGTGGGCACTAGATACCTTGAGATATTACCTCTTGGGTAGACAATTCAGACTAGTGACAGATCATGCCCCTTTAAAATGGATGTATGTAAATAGGGGCAAGAATGCTCGTGTAACTAGATGGTTTCTAGCGTTGCAGGATTTTAAGTTTACTGTCGAACATAGACCGGGTACACAATTGGCCAACGCAGATGCATTGTCCCGCATCTTCTGTTTGGGGGCTGCAAGTGTTCCTAGGTCGAAACAGGGGAGGGGGATATGTGACAAGAACACTGGGATAGTGTTTGAGGGCAGGTATGTTTGTCCCAGGTTCTTGTCTTACATGTTTTAGAAAATGAAAACTTCTAGGAAAATGCTTTTGTTTTGTTAGAACCTTTTCAGTTTGCTGGAAAAGGTGGATAAGGGCTCTGAGAGAGAGATAGGGCGAGTTCCAGACATTGGGCCCAGTTCGGATCTTTGGCCTCACAGAGGGCTAATCAGGGCTTTCAGCTGTGCAAGAGTCTTATAGGGCTTCTAGCCTGATTAATGTGGGCAGACTGCCTGGGAAGACTGCAGGATCTCTGTGAGAGAAACACGCTTCCTGATACAAGTGAGCTATACAGTGTTTACTGGAGAACTCTGTGTTTTGTTTAGTGATAGTTAGGAACATCTTGTGTTTAGTTAGTGCCGGACAGGCAAGGTATTTTCTTTTGCTGTTTGTTTTATTTTCTGTATAATAAAACTGGCTGGGGCCAGTTGTGCCGGAAATTGGACTTGTGTGGTTCCTCAGCTGCTGCAGGCTGCCATTTATCCCAGGAAATGGCACCTTGTACCCTTACAGTGTTACAACTTATATATATACAAACAGAAAGTTCAGCACTCACCATAGCAAGCTCACTTATCCTCACAACATCAATAAATATTATTGATGTTGTGAGGATAAGTGAGCTTGCTATGGTGAGTGCTGAACTTTCTGTTTGTATGTATTTGGGTTGGTGGCCATGGGCTGCATGCACCCCACCCTATGAGTGGTGAGTGCAGACACTGCACCCCGCTTCTGGGGTGGTGAGTGCTGTGGTTTTCTAGATTTGTTTTTATATATATATATATATATACACTGTATATGTTCATGCAGTAATCTGGCACTCAACAATATACTTTGTAAATTACCTCATACAGGGGACAGCACCCCCACAATGTAGTTTCCAGAAGACATTGTCAGTCCGGGATTGCAGTAAAACAAACATGCTTTTAATCATTTATAAAGGTAAAATACACTGGTCAGTAGAAACCCAACATACCATTGTCAATCTGTTAAAAAAATAAAGCATTCCCTCATTTCTTCAGCACAAAGAGCAAAATCTTTCATGGTATCATGTATTTACTGTAGGACAACATTGTAATAAGATCTGATGTAGGTTACAAAACTGATACTGCAGCAGAGGCGTATCTAGCACGGGGCGAGCAGGGCACGTGCCCTGGGCGCCATGGCAGCCCCAACAGAGGGGGGCGCCACCGGCACGGCCCACTCGCCCCATGCGTCAGGGATTCCGCCGGCGCTACCCGCGGCGGTTTCCCTGTCTCCCCGGCTGCTGTGCCTGTCACAATAGACAGGCAGCGGCAGCCAGGAGCCTCCCCCTACTCCCCCCTGCAAAGTGTAAGCGATCGCGATCGCGACCGCGGAGGTGCGCGCATGCGCGTGCGCGACCTCGGGGGTCGCGCGGCCCCTGAACAGCAGTGAGTGCAGCCTTGCAGGTGAGCGGGGTAATCTTCTTTATACTTCCCTGTCGGGACAGGGGTGCGGGACATTTTGTGTGTGTGTGTTAAGTGTGTGTGTGGGACAGTGTTCTTGTGGGACAGTGTGTGTGTGTTAATTGTGTGTGTGTCGGACAGTGTGCGTGTGTGTTGTGTGTGGGACAGTGCGTGTGTGTTAATTGTGTGTGTGTGTTAATTGTGTGTGTGTGTGTGTGTGTGTGTGTGTGTGACAGTGTGAGTGTGTTAATTGTGTGTGTGGGACAGTTTGAGTGTGTAAATTGTGTGTGTGTGTGTGTGTGTGTGTGTGTGTGTGTGTGTGTGTGTGTGTGTGTGTGTGGGACAGTGTGAGTGTGTATTAATTGTGTGTGTATGGGACAGTGTGCGTGTGTTAATTGTGTGTGTGTGTGTGGGACAGTGAGTGTGTTCATTGTGTGTGTGTGTGGGACAGTGCGTGTTTGTTAATTGTGTGTGTGGGACAGTGTGTGTTATTTGTGTGTGTGGGACAGTGTGCGTGCGTGTGTGTTAATTGTGTGTGTGTGTGGGACAGTGTGCGTGTGTTAATTGTGTGTGTGTTAATTGTCCCGGCGGTTATTGGCGTCTGTAGTGTGCGCCCCGTCCTCCTCCGCTGCCGCTGACAGGAGCGGCGGTGTGCGGCTCTCCCCCTCCCTCGCCGGCTCCGTCCTCCCGTCGTGGCCCTGCAGTGTGTGCCGGTCTCCCCAGCAGCAGCAGGTTAGTCTCTCTCTCCCCCCCCCCACTCCTCCTCCTCCTCCTCCCCTCTCTCTCTCTCTCTCTCTCTCTCCTCCTGTGGATTGAATTTTGTAAGTATCATTTTCATTTTTACAGGTACCCCTATTGGATTCTACTGGACAAGTGGACGTGACCGGCGTGGGATGTAGGTAAGTAATCTGTCTCTTATTTTTACAGGTACCCCTATTGGACAAGTGGACGTGACCGGCGTGGGATGTAGGTAAGTAATCTGTCTCTCATTTTTACAGATTCCCCTACTGGATTCTACTGACAAGTGGACGTGATTGGCGTGGGATGTTGGTAAGTAATCTGTCTCTCATTTTTACAGGTACCCCTATTGAATTCTACTGGACAAGTGGACGTGATCGGCGTGGGATGTAGGTAAGTAATCTGTCTCTCATTTTTACAGGTACCCCTATTGAATTCTACTGGACAAGTGGACGTGACCAGCGTGGGATGTAGGTAAGTAATCTGTCTCTCTATTTTATAGGTACCCCTATTGGATTCTACTGGACAAGTGGACGTGACCGGCGTGGGATGTAGGTAAGTAATCTGTCTCTATTTTACAGGTACCCCTATTGGATTCTACTGGACAAGTGGACGTGACCGGCGTGGGATGTAGGTAAGTAATCTGTCTCTCATTTTTACAGGTACCCCTATTGGATTCTACTGGACAAGTGGACGTGACCAGCGTGGGATGTAGGTAAGTAATCTGTCTCTCATTTTTACAGATTCCCCTACTGAATTCTACTGACAAGTGGACGTGACCGGCGTGGGATGTAGGTAAGTAATCTGTCTCTCATTTTTACAGGTACCCCTATTGGATTCTACTGGACAAGTGGACGTGACCGGCGTGGGATGTAGGTAAGTAATCTGTCTCTCATTTTTACACATTCCCCTACTGGATTCTACTGGACAAGTGGACGTGACCGGCGTGGGATGTAGGTAAGTAATCTGTCTCTCATTTTTACAGATTCCCCTACTGAATTCTACTGACAAGTGGACGTGACCGGCGTGGGATGTAGGTAAGTAATCTGTCTCTCATTTTTACAGATTCCCCTACTGAATTCTACTGACAAGTGGACTTGACCGGCATGGGATGTAGGTAAGTAATCTGTCTCTCATTTTTACAGATTCCCCTACTGAATTCTACTGACAAGTGGACGTGACCGGCGTGGGATGTAGGCAAGTAATCTGTCTCTCATGTTTACAGATTCCCCTACTGAATTCTACTGACAAGTGGACGTGATCGGCGTGGGATGTAGGTAAGTAATCTGTCTCTCATTTTTACAGGTACCCCTACTGGATTCTACTGGACAAGTGGACGTGACCGGCGTGGGATGTAGGTAAGTAATCTGTCTCTCATTTTTACAGATTCCCCTACTGGATTCTACTGGACAAGTGGACGTGATTGGCGTGGGATGTAGGTAAGTAATGTGTCTCTCATTTTTACAGCTACCCCTATTGGATTCTACTGGACAAGTGGACGTGACCGGCGTGGGATATAGGTAAGTATGTGTCAGTGTGTCAGTGTGCTTTAATAAATTTTTACTGTCACGGTGTGTGAGTTGTGTTTTTATTTGGGTATTTTTTCTGTTGTAGAACTACAGGTACCGGCGGGCCCGTTATTTCCCTGCATGTTGGTACTTGAGGTTCTCCAAGTACCAGCAAGCGGGGGAGGCTTTCTGGGCCTTGTAGTTCCACAACAAAAAACAATATTCTTTTTTTACTTACATGGTTATCAGCCTCCCATCCACAGCCCACGGATGGGGGGGACAGCCTCGGGCTTCACCCCTGGCCCTTGGGTGCCTGGAGGGGGGGTGACCCCTTGATTTAAGGGGTCCCCACTCCTCCAGGGAACCCTGGCCAGTGGTGACTAGTTGGGGGGGTAATGCCACGGCCGCAGGGACCTACATAAATGTGTCCCCCGGCTGTGGCATTATGTCCCTGGCTAGTGGAGCCCGGTGCTGGTTTTAAAAATACGGGGGGACCCCTACATCTTTTGTCCCCCGTATTTTTGGAACCAGGACCGGACTAAGAGCCCGATGCTGGTTGTCTAAATACTGGGAACCCCTGTCCAATTTTTTCCCAGTATTTAAACAACCAGGACCGGCTCAAAGAGCCCGAGGCTGGTTATACTTAGGAGGGGGACCTCACGCAGTTTTTTTTTTTACATTTTTAACCCATTCAGACCCTTCTTCATTAAGTTAATGGAAACCCTGGACAACAAAATTGCATTCATGTCCTCCCACTCCCTTCCCAGTCCCAAACACTAATTATTAATTTTTTCTATAAAAATGTACAATATATCACAAGTATGATGAGCAGGCATGCAGCGGGCATTGGCGGCTTTGGACTGAGTTGCAAATTAGTGGCGGAGGGCTGGGTCAGTTGATGGTGGGCGAGTTTGTAAGCCATTGGTGGTGGCAGCGGGCATCGGCTCAGAAGCAGTGGCGGGCATTGGCTCGGTGGCGGTAGGGGTCATCGGCAGGATTCGGCGGACATTATGGCTGTAGTGCCTCACCGCACGCCACTGACCTCACCGCATGCCACTGGTGTGTGGGACAGTGTGCGTGTGTGTTAATTGTGTGTGTGTGGGACAGTGTGAGTGTGTGTTAATTGTGTGTGTGTGGAACAGTGTCAGTGTGTGTAAATTTTTGCAGTCCAGTGTGTGTGTGGGGGAGAGGAAAGTATGAGAATGTGTGTGTGTAGTCTGAGTGGGTGTGTGTAGGATTTGGGGGTGGCAAGTCTGTGTGTGTGTAATCAGTGTGTGTGGGATGTACTAATGGCCATTTACCGAAGACAGATATGTATTAAACCACGGGCACTGAGATGCCCTTCTCACTCACCATCCAGCTGGGTGGGCGAGCCGGGCGGGTGGAAAGCCAGCAGCAGGGGCAGCATGCCGGATATCAGCAGCCGAGGGTGGGGGCTGTAATGCACGTGTGGAGCCCAAAGCCGGAGATCAGCAGCATGCTGACCGGCAATAAGCAGCTTCTGCTTCCGCGTTCAACATGCTGCTGATCTCCGGCTTTGGGCTACGCAGGGTTCGGGGGATGGGTGTCCTCTGCCGGTGTACTGCAGCTCCGGGGGTGCGGGCTCCGGAGGCTTTCAGCACTGTTGAATATCCAGCTGCCTCAAGTATGTACAGCCCGCACCCTCTGCTGCTGATATCCGGCATGCTGCTGCTGGCTGTCCCCCCGCCCGGCTCGGCCACACAGCTGTATGGTGAGAAGGGCATCTCAGTTCCTGAGGTTTAACACATATGCCTCAGAAAATGGCCTCTGCGGTAAACGATACTAATGCTTACCATGAATGTAACAGCGGGGAGGAAGGCGCACATCGGGATCCTGCAGCATGAAACAAGAACCCCTTCGGAGCGCAGCAGACCACACTGAAAAGGGTGCATACCCGGTGCGGTGCTCTGCATCCCGGGTGGTGCCGAAGATGTGGAGTGTCGGAGGTGGCAGAAGCGCCGCAGCTTGGGGTGAGAAACCGCTGCAGCCCTTCCGCTGCTAAACTCTGCAATTAGTCTATTAAGGGGGTGGGCTCCCCTCATCATAGTGCCCCACAGGCCATGTTAATTCTGGGGGTAGGATCCCCTAACTCTATAATGGGAATTTTGGCTCATATCATGTGCTGTAACGTGAATTTTGGCTCATACCGTGTGCTATAATGTGAATTTCGGCTCATACTATGTGGAGTAATGTGAATTTTGGCTCATTCCGTGTGCTGTAATGTGAATTTCGGCTCATACCGTGTGCTGTAATGTGAATTTCGGCTCATACCATGTGGGGTAATGTGAATTTTGGCTCATACCATGTGGAGTAATGTGAATTTTGGCTCATACCGTGTGCTCTAATGTGAATTTCGGCTCATACCGTGTGCTATAATGTGAATTTTGGCTCATACCATGTGGGGTAATGTGAATTTCGGCTCATACTGTGTGCTATAATGTGAATTTCGGCTCATGCCGTGTGGGGCAATGTGAATTTCGGCTCATACTGTGTGCTATAATGTGAATTTCGGCTCATACCGTGTGCTATAATGTCAAAGGGGCACCAGTACTAGATAGTATAAGGGGTCCTACTACACTGAAGGACACGCCCCTTTTGAGTGACCACGCCCCTTTTCCGGAGCGCGCGCGCCTTCGGCACGCGCATAATTGCTATCTGCACTCTTACATTCCACCTTCAAAAATTCAACTTCGACCACTGCACCTACATACACATACATACACACCCTGACATCTTTATATGCAGTGACACCGGTGGCGTCTGCACATACTTTCCTTTTGTTTTGTTTTTTTATCATTTTATTCATTTACTATTTTTATAAAAAAAAAAAAAAATTTTTTTTTTTTGGGGGGGGGGGGGGGGGCGCCATTATTGATCTTGCCCTGGGCTCCAAAAACCCTAGTTACGCCTCTGTACTGCAGTCTTGCAAGCTGCTGTGACATCACTGCACCCTGTCTCCATCTGAGATTAGTGTTCTCCGCAGAGGTCTCAGTTTCATACCCACAAATTCACATTGCAAGTTTGAGAGCAAAATAGATCTAGCCCGTTTTACTAGACAGCTGCGCCTCAAAGAATATTTAGGCAAAAAAGAATCAACATCTGATCTGACAGCTCCTTCTACCTCTGACTGCCCAGTTAAATTCAAATCAAAGTTTGATCCAGTGTCAACGAATGCAACAATACGATCTTTTTCACGTACTTTATACAGAGAAATAGAAGCTTTGGGTCCTAATCAGAACAAGCATGTATATAATATGACGATAGCAGAACGACAAGCCCTTAAGTCGTTACCTAAGAGAACTGATATCACTATCCGCCCTGCGGACAAGGGCGGTGGTATAGTGATACAGGACTTTCAGGACTATCTGGATGAAGTTAGTGTGGTTTATCTGAAATTATCCTCTGATCCTACAGATGGGTATATGTTAGAACTGACAGGTTGTTTGAAGTTAGCTGTGCAGGCTGGGCATATAAGTAAATCTACTATGGAAGCATTAATTGTATCTGAGCCTTTGATTCCTGTTCTGTACACTATACCGAAGTTGCACAAGGACAGGTATAAACCGCCGGGACGTCCTATCGTCTCGGCTAGGGACTCATTGTTTTACCAGGTGGCCCGTTATTTAGACCATTACTTGCAGCCTCTTGTTCAGCATGAAAGCACATATTTGAAAGATACATCTTCTTTTTTGTCTACGTTACGTGCAATGTGCCCCTTGTCTGCTGGTGTATTGTTGTGCACGGCTGATGTTACCAGTCTGTACACGAATATACCACACGACAGGGGCATCCAGGCGGTACATGACTTGATTTTGAAACATTCACTGGTCCTCCTATCTCTGTGTTTTTGGATCTATTAAGGCTTGTTCTTTCTCACAATTACTTTCTGTTTAACAATGAATATTATTTACAGACCCTCGGGTGTGCTATGGGGTCGCCGGTGGCACCGGCGTACGCCAATGCGTTCATGTTTACAGTTGAACAGAAGTCGTTTTTCAGTAACAAGGACTTTAGCAAGAACATCATCTTCTTCACACGTTACATAGATGATGTGTTCATGTTGTGGGGCGGTACCAAACAGGAGTTTGTGGATATGATGACAGTAGTTAATGGTCAGGATGATAATATTAAATTTACATTTGATGTCCAGGAGAAAGCTATCAATTTCTTAGACGTTTGTGTCAGTCACGATGAATTGGGGTTTGGGATAACACTTTATTCTAAACCTACGGACTGCAATAATATCCTATTAGCATCTAGTCACCACCCGACACCTCTGAAAAGGGGTTTACCGTATTCACAGCACTTAAGGGTACACCACATTTGTAGCAATAAGAGGGATGAGTTAGTACAGATGGATAAATTGACCAAAAAGTTTCTGGAGAGGGGGTACTCTAATCGGGACCTTACCAAGGCCAGAATGAAAGCCATGTCGGAACCAAAAGTTAAAATCTGCAACACAGGCAGCAGTAGTAAATTGGATGATGCTATGATTTATGTGAGTCAGTACAGCACGGCTAGCAAGGGGTTAATGAACAAAGCAAAAGGGATTTGGCCTATGGGCCAATCTGACCCGGATTTAGGGTCACTGTCTGAAAAGCCGCTAATGCCCTGTTATAAGAGAGGCCCCAATATTAAAGATATGCTGGTACACAGTGATATTTCTGATTATAACAAGCCAGCATCGGAGCATTTTTTGAGTAAAAAACCTGGCAATTATAAATGTCTTGGGTGCACTACATGTATGTACCTTGAGACCAGTGATACATTATTGCATCCACATTCAGGCAAAAGAATACAGTTACGGCATTGCTTCACTTGTACATCTCGTTTTGTCGTTTATTGTATCATATGTCCATGCGGCATACTTGCCTACCTGACCCTCTCCATGAGGGAGAAAACACTCTGTTCCTGGACTTTCCTGGTAATGTGTGATTGCCATCACCTGTGGTGAAACACCTTTCTTATCAATTAACTAGCTCACCACAGGTGATGGCAATCATACATTACCAGGAAAGTCCAGGAACAGAGCGTTTTCTCCCTCATGGAGAGTGTCAGGTAGGCAAGTATGCCATGCGGACTCTATTATATCGGGAAGACGACTTGTACATTTAGGGTTCGGATGGCCCAGCATAGAAGTGCTATAAAATCAGCACTTGAGGGCAAGCAGACAGAACAGCCAGTGGCTAAACCCTTCAAACTCTGTTCCCACACATTATCATCATTAAGATATAAAATGATTGACATGATACCACAGAGCAGGAGGAGAGGAGATAGGTCCACTCGATTGTTACAGTGTGAAGCACGCTGGATCAATAGGCTCAACACTATTGCTCCAAGGGGTCTGAATGAGGCACTTTCTTTTAATAGCTTCATATGATTCTATGGCAATTTGGGACTGCATGTTACCTGGCCTGAAATATACTGATTTATTTTCTTTGATACAGTTATTTAGTATTTTTGATTCCCTCCTAGGTGAAATGATTTATAATATATAAACAGCAGTTGCACTATGACATTTGCTATTTAATGTACAGTATGCTATGTATAGCTTGGATCTGTGCTTCAGTGCTGTTTTCTTTGTATGGTGAAGGGTTAATGCACACCTGATTGGTAATCAGTCTGACCCTGGTGATGTCAGTGGAAATCTGACAGGCCGGGCTCTCAGGGATTGTGTTTGCACATGGTGATGTAGAAGTTATAAAGGTAAGATATGTTTTAATGTTTATATATGCCTGACGAAGGTTTGAAATAAAACCGAAACGTTGCTGAATATCAGGGTGTCGGACCCGTTCATTTGAGGAGTCCCGTGAGTTTCTTACAAATACCTGGCCAGGGTGCTCTCTTTGGGCCATCCGCCCCTTAAATACAACAAGCCATGCATAGAGGCACTCCCGGACTGCAGAATTAGTGAATCAAATGCGGTGAATAAATCACCGCATTTGATTCACTAATTCTGCAGTCCGGGAGTGCCTCTATGCATGGCTTGTGATATAGATAGATATATATATATATATATATATATATATATATATAGAGAGATCCAGAAGAAACAGCGGCACTCGAGGATTTTCGTGAAGCAATGAAAATTGTATTCAAAAAAGGTTACAGATAGCCAACGTTTCGGGGCTTACATGCCCCTTTGTCAAGGTGTATAACGTTATACACCTTGACAAAGGGGCATGTAAGCCCCGAAACGTTGGCTATCTGTAACCTTTTTTGAATACAATTTTCATTGCTTCACGAAAATCCTCGAGTGCCGCTGTTTCTTCTGGATCTCTGCATTTCTTCCACAGAAGGCACCGGGGTACCTTTACGCCAGTCAGGAGAGTGCCAGTCCCATTTGGGATATATATATATATATATATATATATTCATGCAGTAATCTGGCACTCAACAATATACTTTGTACATTACCCCATACAGGGGACAGCACCCCCACAATGTAGTTTCCAGAAGACAATGTCAGTCCAGGATTGCAGTAAAACAAACATGCTTTTTATCATTTATAAAGGTAAAATACACTGGTCAGTAGAAACCCAACATACCATTGTCAATCTGTTAAAAAAAATAAAGCATTCCCTCATTTCTTCAGCACAAAGAGCAAAATCTTTCATGGTATCATGTATTTACTGTAGGACAACATTGTAATAAGATCTGATGTGGGTTACAAAACTGATACTGCAGTCTTGCAAGCTGCTGTGACATCACTGGCCCTGCCCTCATATATAAATCCACCAAACAATGCATCAGTGTACTTCTGCAGAAAAAGTCCACAAACTACTGAGACAGTTATAGAAGAACCATGCTTTCTAACTGGTGCAAAGTGGTGAAAACAAAACATATTTTAAAATTATCAGTTTAATAATCTCACGCATATTTAAATAATATATCATGCTCATCTCCTTTCTAAAGTGATCCCTGTTATCATGCATATCATGCCCATAGTAATCAGGTTTAGCTGCGTAAAGGGTTAGGGTGACCCGCTACCCCGGGGGTAGCAAGCTGATATGATAATACCACGCCCCTCAGCAGAAACAGAACGGGTGTGGAAGGAGGTGGAAAGAATTGATTGCCGCCCATAATAATATTTATCTCAGTAATACAAAGCCCTTTTTAGATTTCAGTGGATTTAGATGCTTTGCAACATTGTATCTTCTATACTAGAATAATGGCTACTCTCCCATGAACATAGTGCTGTATCTCACCTGTTTGCACTTACATTTATTTGTTGTGTGTATTTTTTATATCCACAGAAATATATTATTTTTATTTGACTCCTTCATTAATATAATAACATTTTTACAAATAGGAATAGACTTGTTGGTTGGGCTTTTTCAATAGTGGATTTTTTGGATGGGGGTAGATTTATAATACACTGGTCTAAACTTGACAAATATTCATATTTTTTTAATTCCTTGTTTTAATATAAATGTAATATTTGATTGTAAAGGGTGATTGATTCTTTCCCTTACACCAGTGTCAAAGTCAGAAAAATATCACGATGCACACTGCCATATTTGCACCTCATACAGGTCCGCGCTGCGCATGCATGCGCTCTCCCGTGCGTGCGCATACTTGCTGTTGCGGGCACCCGCAGGCGCACGGTATGCGCATTTACGGTAGAGTTTCTGTGCGCCCAGCGTGCGACTCAATCGTTATATATTTTCACCATATAATGTATTTTGTAGATCATGGTCCCCTTGATAGATTCTGAAAGTTTAGTTAATATAGCATGTTCATGGACAGAGAGATCCCTCTTTGTTTGATACGAAGGGTCAGACATGAGTCATACAGTGGTGTTTAGTATCCATCGGAAGAGTATTTAATTAGCAATATTCCGGTGTTGGTTTGAAGCTGATTAATCGCTCGTGCAAATAGTTATGGACATAAGAAGTTTATGTCCATTTACTATTATTTGCACTTACTTATCCATGCGGCGGGAAACCTAGTTTCCCACCCACCTGAGCAGTTGGAAATGGTCTCAGCCCACCTGTATGAATCAACCTATGACCTTTTGTTATAATGCGAAGACGAATTCCTGTGTCCAATGAACAATGAGATTGTAGGGACCATTGAATTGTATTGTGTGTGGGGCATAAATAGACAAGCCGACCTGATCCAGCTCACTCTCTTCAACGGTTCTCATCACTGATAATCGGGAGCTGGATATTCAGAAAGGCGCATGCGATCGTTCCCCTTGTGCGTAAGTTTTCTCCGCAATCATATTGTCTTTATTGTTATTGTGAGCCATATCTCTCTCTCTCTCTCTCTCTCTCTCTCTCTCTCTCTCTCTCTCCTCCTCTTTCTCTCTCATTTTCCCTTAAACGTAATTGTATTGTATTGTATTTCCTGTGTAGTCATCTGGTTAGTTAGTCTATGTTATATTGTAGTGTATGACTTGTATTGTATTATTCTTTTCCAAGTATAACATTCATATAAGGCGTTAGACCCTAAGCCCGGTATTTGTGTATTTCTTATAGTGTTAAGTATTCTCAGAGCGTCGAGTACGCTCGAACAGCTTTTAAGTTAATAAGGTTACACTGTGTTGCATCTACACTCTATCACAACATAAAGGTTTCACTGCATAATACATTGTTTATGGTTTAGATATAAAGGTTTAACATTGCGAGCGTTCGCGCCCCTGGTGATCTCCTCGTGGTCCCGAGCGTCCGCTACGCTATAGCGAAACATTACGTTAGTCGGCAGCCAGTAGCCTGCCTGCCTGTGATCTCTTGGCCGTGAGCGAACGTGACGCTTGAGCTTCTCGACTACGGCTAAGCGATTGTTACGCAACTTGCGTACCCTTACGGTACTCCATACGTCAATAGCGTACAGTGGCCCTCATTCCGAGTCGTTCGCTCGGTATTTTTCATCGCATCGCAGTGAAATTCCGCTTAGTGCGCATGCGCAATATTCGCACTGCGACTGCGCCAAGTATCTTTGCTATGAAGAAAGTATTTTTACTCACGGCTTTTTCATCGCTCCGGCGATCGTAATGTGATTGACAGGAAATGGGTGTTACTGGGCGGAAACAGGCCGTTTTATGGGCGTGTGGCTGAAAACGCTACCGTTTCCGGAAAAAACGCAGGAGTGGCCGGAGAAACGGGGGAGTGGTTGGGCGAACGCTGGGTGTGTTTGTGACGTCAAACCAGGAACGACAAGCACTGAACTGATCGCACAGGCAGAGTAAGTCTGGAGCTACTCTAAAACTGCTAAGTAGTTTGTGAGCGCAATATTGCGTATACATCGGTCGCAATTTTAAGATGCTAAGATACACTCCCAGTAGGCGGCGGCTTAGCGTGTGTAACTCTGCTAAATTCGCCTTGCGACCGATCAACTCGGAATGAGGGCCAGTGTTCTTAGACCTCTTAAAGGGTTTTAAATAAGATAAATATTTAGCTTTATCAATTGGCGGCTCGCCCGTCCTTCACATATCTGCACTAGGTAATTTCAGCAGACATTATCCATCAGCAAAGGGCGGGAGATCATATTCCTCGCAGTGCTGACTGGATAAGCGTCTGCTTCGCTTAGTAAAGGGTGCTGAAGGAATCCGGGAACCGGAGGTAAGAACAACACGCTAGTATCTTTTAAAACTGTTTTATTTCTGTTTTGCGTACACACGCATATAGCTGCATTTCTTTTTCGTGTATTTTCATATCACTCTCCTGTTTGCCATTTCACAATTGATAACGTGCTGAGAAAGATTTGTTGCTATTGGTAGTTAAAGAGTAAAAACGATACATTAAGGGGTAATTTGTAAAACACACGCACAGCTTCGCCTGAGATACAAGGAAAGACCTGTGTGGTGCTTGGTAGATGATTACAGTTAAAGATCATCTACATTGATAAACGTGCTAATTGTATTTTTGTGTGGCCAGCGTACACGTGTCTCTAACAAAAAGGCTGAGACTCGCGAACGCAACACAAAGGCCGACGCACGCAGCGTATATTACGCAACGGAGCGTCTGGGTACGCCCACCGAAACTCAAATCGCACAGTAGCATTGTTTTAGTGGGGGCGGTATAATATAGCCACGCGATAATAGCACAAATTGATTTCAGTTTCCAAAACTTAGTTTAAATACCTTACTTTACTGTAACGCCTCTGGGGAGAGCTATCAGATTACGGGAAATGATTTTTCTGATCAGAAAACTATAGAATGATAGTGGGTTGAAAACGGTATGAGTGTATTGAATCCCGCTTGGTGAACTGAGTGATCTGGGTGATCTTGGTGGAACGTGATGAGCACGGTCTAAGTGAAAACGTGCGTCAGAGTGTGATAAAGTTTTCGTTGTATTACGCTCTGGCTGTTTTGGAGCACAGTAGGGAGACTCCAATGATCCTACCATTTATGGGCAACAAGTGTCTATAAGTGGTACGATTGGACCGCACGGTTGTAGGTGTGACCAATAACGCAACGTGATATGAGGTAGTATATCCATGCGTAAATCTTGCCCTCATACGTGTTGTAGGGAGCACATGCAAGCGTGATTTGTGTAAAGAAGGGAATTTTCACTGGTCTCTCAGGAAAATCTCTAGAGATAGGGCCTGTAACGGTTACACGTGTCTGCTAGAAGGCGGACCGGAGATACCCGGAGCAGAAGAAGCTGGTGGAAGAGCTTGGAAAACTCCCACCGTAGACTGTGTTTGGTGCATTTTAGGAAGTTTTTCTGTGTTAAAAGAGGTCCACAATGGCAGCCAAGTGCACGACACAGGGACGTTCAGCAGTCAGGGTTCAGACTGCAGAGGCTTGCAGACCCCGAGGGTCTGCTCGGTTAGTAATGCGGGGGAGATATGGTCCCCACACTGAGACCTTTTGTGACGAATGGACACGAATGACTGCGGGGGATAAGGCACCATTTCCCGGGATAGGTAGTTTTGACTCCGAGGTATTGCATAATTTAAGGCGGAGGATCTGTCTCATAAAATACTGGAAACAACGGGTTAAACATGATGATTGTTTGCAGTTATGGCTACAGGAAAGTGAAATGCAAAGAAATGTAACTTACATACCTAACTTTCATCTTGAGAGGAGAGACATGGCAATGGAGAGGATTATGGTTGCGGAGAAAGGCACGAGGTTGTACGATGAAAATGCACTTAGTAACTGTATTAAGAATGAAAGTAACAAACGTAATAAGGTTTATAAAAATGAAAGTGTTAAATGTACAACTATTAACCCATGCAAGTCGCACCCCATGTTAAACTTTCCTCAGGAACACCAACAAGAAAGTGAGCCCAGCACGATGTCGGCACCTTTTCCAGCAGCCATCACACAAGACATCCAGGTGGACGCGACCAAATCGGTAAAGACTGTAATCAAACCCCCTAACGGAGGGTCAGGTGAGGTCGTGTCCACAGGTACGTATGGTGTTATACATCACGCACAAACAAATGTACCTCATATCGTAGAATCAATTCAGAATGATGTTACTGGACTTAATCCTGTCAGGGTAATTACAGTACCAAATGGGAAAACTGACTCTTCAGGAGTCACTCCTGTCAGGAACATCGCCATGTACTGCCCCTTTTCCCGAACAGAATTGAGAACAATTTTGTCTGAATTCCCTGATCCCAGGAAAGACTTAGTTGCTTGTCAAAAGTATATTAGAGAGCTAGGAAATACTGCAGAGCCAAATAACAAAGATTGGAGGACAGTTTTGAGGGCATGTTTACCCCCCGATGTCGATTCATTGAAATTTATCGCTGATTGTAAGCTAGATGAGGAAGTACCACTAACAGACAAGTATAACCAAGATAATGTAAAAAGAATCAATCTACAGTTAGGAGTATATTTTCCTGCAGTAGTTAAGTGGAATAAAATCTTTACAATAAGACAGAAAGAAGGTGAATCCACACCAGAGTATTTTCACCGGGCTCTGCAGGATATGGCTAGGTACACTGGTATAGATGACACTGAAACTAATGTACACCACAGAGAGGTAGCTGTGTCCGTATTAATGGACAGCTTAAAAGACACACTAAAAATCAGGGTACAAACCTCTATACCTCACTGGAGAGGTATCTCGGTGGCTGCATTGAGAGAGTCCGCTATCGAGCATGACCGCAATATCCAAAGAACCAGGGAAGCGCAGGGAGAACGGTTGATGGTAATGAGCATCCAAGCACTAGAGGAGGCATCAAGTCGACTGAAACCCCAGGCCCCTAGCGCATGGAGGAAGCCTAGGATTTGTTATCTTTGTAGAAGAGAAGGGCATTATGCCAGCAACTGTAATAGCCCACATAAAGTCAGACCCCCTAGACAGAGAAATGAGCAAAATTATAACACACCAAATTATAATCAGGGATCATATAGGAAGAATTTTGGGCCACACCCATAATATATAGTCAAGAAAGGTGATCATTAGGACTGATGGTAAGCCTGAGGTAACAGTTAGAAAAAAAATTGGGAGGTCATTCCCTGAAGACACAGGAATGAGCGGGTGAAACGTTGTAAATGTATCTGTGAAATGTTTCTTTTTCTCTCCCCATCCCTGACGATTATTGGTAGGACTCAAACATTGCATATCTGCTTGGTCTTTGCAGAAGTCTACCAAACCCCAGCATGACCTATCCGCATCAATGTATCCTGGCCAGATACAGAGGGTGGAGTATGGAGGTGCTGGTGGGAGGGACTGCGCAAGGAAACCATTGGACATGTAGATATGACAGCCTGATGATCTGACAATGTTTTAAAATGTTTGAAAAATGTTTTTTTTCCTGTTGTTGTTTATTGATGTGTTATGTTTTATATATATATATATATATATATATATGAATGGTTCTCTCTCTCTCTCTCTCTCTTCTTTCTCATGTTCTCATGTTTTAAAGATGGTATGTCACACATTAGTTAGACAAATGGTAATGCAAGATCTTTGCTCCTTACAGAAAGTTCGCTGGTTTGGAAGGAATATTGCATCACCGGAATGTTCGTTTGGAAGACTGAGAGACAGCACCTTAAGAGCAACAAGACTAGAGAACTAATTATCGTAACAAGTTTCTCTCCCCCTAAAACTGTTTTCCTGTACCCCCATTACAAATTTCTTCTTTTCTCCTCCTGTAAGATGGACTCGCCTCGAGAGACTGTGAGCCATGTTTTCATGTTGACCCTGATGTTGACCAGAGCAGTCTGTTTCGGTGAGAGTACCAGTGAGGTCGAGAAAGAAGTTTTGACACCAGAAAGGTTCCAATGACTAAGACGGAGGTGTAAATTTCCAATAGCAACACAAGCACCGAGCAAAGGCGAGTACCGGAAACGATCCAACAGCCATGTTATTTGTAAACATTTTGAAGGATTGTTAGCTGAAGAAAACAGTATCTGTAGGCTCTGTGACAATGTAGTTGAGGATGAGAGCATCAAGAAATGCCAATCCAGTTTTAATATCCATATGGACCGGCATCCATTAAGTGACTATCACTCCTTAGTGGGTAGTGTGTTGAATCAAACAGATTGTTGGGTATGCTCTCAAGTACCTCAAGGTCACAGCAAATCAGGGCTAGTACCATTTCCTTTAACGGTAGGAGAGGTACTTGAGCTAAAGGGTGGGAGACCGGTGGACAGGAGGTTTAATATCTCCAGCCCTCCTAGTTTGAAGCTCCACCAATATCATGTGGATAGATCCCTAATATGTTTTAACATTACCAATCCCCGAAAGCCGGGAAATTGGGAAGTGTCATGGAGTAACCAAACCATGACCTTTTCATATAGAGCAGATAGAATGCCTACAGATACAGAGCTTATACGCCACATAGCCAGTAGAGAAAAATCTTTCCGATATAGGTATACCCTAGGAAGTAGGATTACGAGAGTTGGAGAGGTATCACCAGGATACTGTGCACATATCGTACAAACTGATACGTGTACTAGACAGATGGGAGAATTAGGGTTAGGAGATTTCACATGGAAGATGTGTAATATGGTTATGTCCTACTCCGTCCCATATGTTCTCCCCGATGATGCATATTTCATATGCGGGAGGAAGGCGTATAAGTGGCTTGCCCCAAACTCTGAAGGATTGTGTTATATTGGAAAAGTATTGCCTGAAGTAATGACTGTATCACATGCCAAAATGAAAGATATTCACCGTGGTGCCCAAGCTCCTTATACTCATACTCATTACGAGCACGTAGTTAAAAGGCAACTGACAGAAAGGACAGAGCATTCGGCCTCTGACATGATCCATGAATCCACCGGGATTCAGGTTTTACTTGCATTAGATTTCACTCGCACCGCTAGAGGAGTGCTCAACTATAGATACATATCTGCGCTTGCAAATTTGTTAGACAATATCACTGAAATGTATGACGACACTTTTAGGTATACTGGAAGGGGACTTCAAGCTTATAAAACAGAACTGGTACAGCATAGAATGGTTCTCAATTATCTCACAGCAGTGACAGGTGGATATTGTGTCACACTGGCAACGCAGTACGGCGTGAAATGCTGCACTTATATTACGAATAGCACCGAGGACCCGGTCGAGGTCATAGACCAAAAGATGGACGATATTCTCCAATTAAAGTGGGAATTTCGCAGGAGACACAATCTAACCCTTGCTGCTGTGGGTAATGAGCTGACTGGTTGGGTGTCATGGTTGAACCCGCGAAATTGGTTCTCTGGTTTAGGAGAATGGGCTCAAGGAGTCATAATGGATGTTGGGAAGTTTCTTCTATGTATCTTAGGTGTTGTCATATCCATTGGCTTGATATTTAGATGCGGTCAGGCTGTAATGAAGTGCAAACGTAGTACCAGGGTAATGAGTCTAAGGAGTGAGGAAACTGTAATTCCAATGGATTTGATTTATGACCCAACGGTAGAGACAATGATGTGATGAAAATGCGATTATACGGTCCGTTTCTTTCACCTGTTTTTCCGTTTTCTCCAAGGTAAAAAGACCCACTTGGACAAGAAATTTGATGATCCTGTATACAGACAACTGATGGATTAAAGAAGAAGTTTTGACAACCTTATACACAGATATTTGATGAACTATGCCATAGACCCCCAGTTTCCCTAGAAAATTTAAAATTACGCTAGCCCAACACTTTTGTAAGTCTATGGACATTGACAAAGCTTTTGACCACACTTTTTGGCAAAAGCCCAAAGAAGACTGCATTCAACAGACACCAGACAAGACTTCAACCGACAAATGTTCATTAACCTGACATAGAATACCACTGCATTTACCATAAGTGTTCTTTATCTTCATCTCTACAACCTTCAGGTAATGACACACATAGTCGATAGGGAATACAGGCACAGATATCAGCAATCGCATATTCCCCCATTCATGTATCATCAACTAAAATGTGCTCCCCCATTTTGTTGCAACCAAAATCCGAAAAGAGCTCGGTAAAGTTTGACAGCCCATCCACAGACCCGTACCGCGGGATAAGAAGGAATTCTAATGTATACTTCGCAATACCTCGAAGCTTGATTTACAACACGTACGGCACGATGATACATGACCCCCCAAACATGGATTCATACACACATGCTTCTGCTATCTCACTAGGTCATACCCTTTTCACACCTTCTTCTCTCCTCCCCTACCCAACCATGGAAATGTATTTACACCTGACATATATTTTTCTCTTTTTGAAATGTTTTAGGAAGTGGCAGTTATTGTTGACTGCCAAAGGGTGGACTGTCAAAGTCAGAAAAATATCACGATGCACACTGCCATATTTGCACCTCATACAGGTCCGCGCTGCGCATGCGTGCGCTCTCCCGTGCGTGCGCATACTCGCTGTTGCGGGCACCCGCAGGCGCACGGTATGCGCATTTACGGTAGAGTTTCTGTGCGCCCAGCGTGCGACTCAATCGTTATATATTTTCACCATATAATGTATTTTGTAGATCATGGTCCCCTTGATAGATTCTGAAAGTTTAGTTAATATAGCATGTTCATGGACAGAGAGATCCCTCTTTGTTTGATACGAAGGGTCAGACATGAGTCATACAGTGGTGTTTAGTATCAATCGGAAGAGTATTTAATTAGCAATATTCCGGTGTTGGTTTGAAGCTGATTAATCGCTCGTGCGAATAGTTATGGACATAAGAAGTTTATGTCCATTTACTATTATTTGCACTTACTTATCCATGCGGCGGGAAACCTAGTTTCCCACCCACCTGAGCAGTTGGAAATGGTCTCAGCCCACCTGTATGAATCAACCTATGACCTTCTGTTATAATGCGAAGACGAATTCCTGTGTCCAATGAACAATGAGATTGTAGGGACCATTGAATTGTATTGTGTGTGGGGCATAAATAGACAAGCTCCAGCTCACTCTCTTCAACGGTTCTCATCACTGATAATCGGCAGCTGGATATTCAGAAAGGCGCATGCGATCGTTCCCCTTGTGCGTAAGTTTTCTCCGCAATCATATTGTCTTTATTGTTATTGTGAGCCATATCTCTCTCTCTCTCTCTCTCTCTCTCTCTCTCTCTCCTCCTCTTTCTCTCTCATTTTCCCTTAAACGTAATTGTATTGTATTGTATTTCCTGTGTAGTCATCTGGTTAGTTAGTCTATGTTATATTGTAGTGTATGACTTGTATTGTATTATTCTTTTCCAAGTATAACATTCATATAAGGCGTTAGACCCTAAGCCCGGTATTTGTGTATTTCTTATAGTGTTAAGTATTCTCAGAGCGTCGAGTACGCTCGAACAGCTTTTAAGTTAATAAGGTTACACTGTGTTGCATCTACACTCTATCACAACATAAAGGTTTCACTGCATAATACATTGTTTATGGTTTAGATATAAAGGTTTAACATTGCGAGCGTTCGCGCCGCTGGTGATCTCCTCGTGGTCCCGAGCGTCCGCTACGCTATAGCGAAACATTACGTTAGTCGGCAGCCAGTAGCCTGCCTGCCTGTGATCTCTTGGCCGTGAGCGAACGTGACGCTTGAGCGTCTCGACTACGGCTAAGCGATTGTTACGCAACTTGCGTACCCTTACGGTACTCCATACGTCAATAGCGTACAGTGTTCTTAGACCTCTTAAAGGGTTTTAAATAAGATAAATATTTAGCTTTATCACCAGGGATGGGGAAGCTTCGGCCCTCCAGCTGTTGTTGTACTACACATACCAGCATGCTTTGCTACAGTTTTGCTATTTGGCCATGCTAAAACTATTGCAGGGCATGCTGGGATGTGTAGTTCAACAACAGCTGGAGAACCGAAGGTTTCCCATAACTACCTTACACAGATATGGCATGTAGGTGTCCCCAAGGGGATCCGGTTAGTATCCCGACAGTGAAAATGCCGACGTCGGAATATCGACACTGATCGGAATGCAAGCACCGGCATCCCAACATGGCTCACAATTCCGGCACCAGACCTCAGGGATCCCAAACAGGTGTTTGCCAGGGCTGCAGAGAGGTATTCCGTGGGGGAAGGGGAGGTCAGGATTAGGCTGTGGGGGGAAGGGGGGTGGGGGGTGGAATAGGGTTAGACAGTATCTGTGTGTGTGTGTGTGTGTGGGGGGATTTAGGGTTAGACAGTATCTGTGTGTTTGTGTGTGTGTGTGGGGGGATTTAGGGTTAGACAGTGTTTTTGTGTGTGTGTGTGTGTGTGTGTGTGTGTGTGTGTGTGTGGGGGGGGGGGGGATTTAGGGTTAGGCTGCAGGGAGTGGAATTTAGGGTTAGGCTTCTCTTGGTGGGGAGGGTTAGGGATAGGCTGCGGGGGAGGGAGGGTTAGGTTTAGGCTGTGGGAAGGGATGGTTAGGGTTAGGCATCACAGGGGAGGGTTAAGGTTAGGCTGTGGGGGGAGGGTTAAGATTAGGCTGCGGAAAAGGAGGGTTTGTGTTGGGGTTGGGGATAGAATACTGACCTACGAGGTGTCAGGATCCTGTGCATTGGGAAGCCGCTGTTGGTATTATTATTACTGCTGGCATCCTAAGCTCCGGGTTCCCGATACCATCCCGGTAGAGAAGGTTGTGTTATAGTAAATGCAAAGAATTCCCTGACTAGCTAGCCACCTGCTTTTGAAGGCTCGTATACATTGATGTTAAGCTGAAGAGTTTAACATGTGTTCCTAAAGCCTATTAAAATGTATTTGATGTTTATAGTACACAAAGCCTAAGCGAATACACCTGTATACACCCTTGCTGACAAGTGGCCGTTTACCATCACTTTTGGCACTGCAGTTTTCAGGAGCTCTTTTAATACATAATGGATTTCCATAGAAAAGCTCATGAAGCACTTATTGCACCATGGTGTATTAAAGCTGTGTGATGCGTTGATGAATGTGCTTCTAGAGCGTAGTAATATAGAAGAGAGAATGTATACCGATGTTATTTACACTGTCACTAGCAATGTTGCTGTTTCTATACCACCGTATAGGATCCCTCATTAATGTGCTTTGCAAATTGATTCAAATCAGTTGTTTGTTTTATTTTTTTCTGATTACCTACTAAAACTAAATCGCTATACGTTCCATCAAAGGTATTTTATATCTTTGTTGACACTAACACTTTTAAAAGTTTTTTTTTTTAATTATTATGCAGCGGTTTCACAGCTTTCCATCTTTGAATGAATTTACAGATGTGTTCAAACATTGGAGATGATTCAGATGTGGCAGGAAATAGCATTGCTGTTGCTAACTTGGAAGCTGCAGTGATGCCAACGTATATATGGTAATGTAGCAGGAAGCTTCTCGTATATGTAAACGCATCCTGCATGCACGTGTATCCGCTGCTGCGTCTGAGATGCAGCTTCGGATCATCTGCAACACAATTGGCTGGCTGAGTAACCCTTAAGGTTACGCAGATCGGCTGCCGCAGCTCCATCGCTGAGGCCAGGAAATCTCCATCGGAAGGTGCAGACCCTGGCCTTGGCACTCCCATAAAACAGAGGTAACATGCTGATGTCTGCAAACATACTAAATCGGACAACACAGGACCCCCACTGCACATGCAAAGTATAGGTCTGGCACATGTGCAATGTACCAAACATCAATGCTTTGTGCCTGTAGCAAAATCAATAGTTTAATAAATAAGTTATATACAGTATATAACCAATGTATATGTGGCTCTCTCCAGCTCCTTAAAGGTTAAACACTATTAACAAATTGCGGGTCATTGCGACCCGTTCGCACGCAGCGGTTCTTCGCTGCGGTGCGAATGGGTCGGAACTGCGCAGCGGGCACAATGCACACACGTGTCGTTGCCCAGTGATGGCAACCGCCGGGCAGCGGCTACAACAAAGAAGAAAGTGATCGTTATCGCGATCGCAAGAAGATTGACAGCGGGGAGGCGTTCCGGGGCGTCTGCTCACTGTTTTCCAGGCACGGAGATCCGAACGCAGGTGTGTCCAGGCGTTTGGTTGGCGGATGTTTGACGTCAATCCTGGGACCTTCGTCGCTGGATCCGTTGCACAGGGTAAGTAGGTCTGACCCTGGTCTTGTTTTGCAGGAAACTTTTTTAGCATAGCAGGGATGCACACGTATTCGCAGCCCTACTATGCTAAAATACACTCCCCCATAGGCGGCGTCAAGTTGATCGCACGAGCAGCAAAAAGTTGCTACGTGCGATCAACTCGGAATGACCCCCTTGTTCTTCAAGCTTTATAATTATAACTGAACTCATCCTTGTTTCATTTGTAGCATTTGTAACATATGTAAAATGGAAAAAGTGTTTCCTTAAGCTATGAATGCTGATAACATCAGAAGCAGCCAATCAATTAACATTGATGAAATTGCAGCCTTTCAATTTACTAGGAACCAAAGCCTCATGAAGTTTTATCTATATTTGTTACGTTGATGACACTGGCTCCTAGTAAACAGAGAGGTTGCATAGACACTTACAGTGTAGACAGGATGGTGTAATTAAGTGCAGTGTAAACTCTTTTCTGTTCTATTTCTACTCTATTCATGCTGGAAGTAAGTCACATTTCAACAAATCTAAACTATTTTATCTGTGTGTGAGAAATAAAATAAGATTTTACTCACCGGTAAATCTATTTCTCGTAGTCCGTAGTGGATGCTGGGGACGTCGTAAGGACCATGGGGATTAGCGGCTCCGCAGGAGACTGGGTACAACTAAAGAAAGCTTTAGGACTACCTGGTGTGCACTGGCTCCTCCCACTAAGACCCTCCTCCAGACCTCAGTTAGGATACTGTGCCCGGAAGAGCTGACACAATAAGGAAGGATTTTGAATCCCGGGTAAGACTCATAACAGCCACACCAATCACACCGTATAACTCGTGATACTATAACCTGTTAACAGTATGATAACAACTGAGCCTCTCAACAGATGGCTCAACAATAACCCTTTAGTTAGGCAATAACTATATACAAGTATTGCAGACAATCCGCACTTGGGGTGGGCGCCCAGCATCCACTACGGACTACGAGAAATAGATTTACCGGTGAGTAAAATCTTATTTTCTCTAACGTCCTAAGTGGATGCTGGGGACTCCGTAAGGACCATGGGGATTATACCAAAGCTCCCAAACGGGCGGGAGAGTGCGGATGACTCTGCAGCACCGAATGAGCAAACTCTAGGTCCTCCTTAGCCAGGGTATCAAACTTGTAGACTCTTGCAAGAGTGTTTTAACCCGACCAAGTAACAGCTCGGCAAATTTGTAAAGCCGAGACCCCTCGGGCAGCCGCCCAAGAAGAGCCCACTTTCCTCGTGGAATGGGCTTTCACAGATTTAGGGTGCGGCATTCCAGCCGCAGAATGTGCAAGTTGAATCGTGCTACAGATCCAGCGAGCAATAGTCTGCTTAGAAGCAGGAGCACCCAGCTTGTTGGGTGCATACAGGATAAATAGCGAGTCAGTTTTCCTGACTCCAGCCGTCCTGGAAACATATACTTTTCAGGGCCCTGACTACGTCCAGAAACTTGGAATCCTCCAAGTCCCAAGTAGCCGCAGGCACCACAATAGGTTGGTTCACATGAAAAACTGATACCACCTTAGGAAGGAATTGGGAACAAGTCCTCAATTCCGCCTTATCCATATAAAATACAGATAAGGGCTTTTGTATGACAAAGCCGCCAATTCTGATACACGCCTGGCCGACACCACGGCCCACAGCATGACCACTTTCCACGTGAGGTATTGTAGCTCTACGGATTTAAGTGGCTCAACCCAATGCGACTTCAGTAAATCCAACACCACGTTGAGATCCCACGATGCCACTTGAGGCACAAACGGGGGCTGACTATGCAGCACTCCCTTAACAAAAGTCCGAACTTCAGGCAGTGAAGCCAGTTCTATTTTGGAAGAAAATCGATAGAGCCGAAATCTGGACCTTCATGGAACCCAATTTTAGGCCCATAGTCACCTCTGACTGTAGGAAGTGCAGAAATCGACCTAGCTGAAATTTCTCCTTTGGGGCCTTCCTGGCCTCACAGCACGCAACATATTTCCACCATATGCGGTGATAATGGTTTGCGTTCACTTCTTTCCTAGCTTTAAATAGCGTAGGGATAACTTCCTCTGGAATGCCCTTTTCCTTCAGGATCCGGCGTTCAACCGCCATGCCGTCAAACGCAGCCGCGGTACGTCTTTGAACAGACAGGCCCCCTGCTGCAGCAGGTCCTGTCTGAGCGGCAGAGGCCATGGGTCCTCTGAGATCATTTCTTGGAGTTCTGGGTACCAAGTTCTTCTTGGCCACCCGGAACAATGAGTATAGTTCTTACTCCTCTCCTTCTTATTATTCTCATTACCCTGGGTATGAGAGGCAGAGAAGGGAACACATACACCGACTGGTACACCCACGGTGTTACCAGAGCGTCCACAGCTATCGCCTGAGGGTCCCTTGACCTGGCGCAATATCTTTGTAGCTTTTTGTTGAGGCGGGACGCCATCCTGTCCACCTGTGGCCTTTCCCCACGGTGTACAATCATTTGGAAGACTTCTGGATGAAGTCCCCACTCTCTCGGGTGGAGGTCGTGTCTGCTGAGAAAGTCTGCTTCTCAGTTGTCCACTCCGGGAATGAACACTGCTGACAGTGCTAACACATGATTTTCTGCCCATCGGAGAATCCTTGTGGCTTCTGCCATCGCCATCCTGCTTCTTGTGCCGCCCTGTCGGTTTACATGAGCGACCGCCGTGATGTTGTCTGACTGGATCAGCACCGGCCGGTGTTGAAGCAGGGGTCTAGCCTGACTTAGGGCATTGTAAATGGCCCATAGTTCCAGAACATTTATGTGTAGGGAAGTCTCCTGACTTTTCCATAGGCCTTGGAAGTTTCTTCCCTGTGTGACTGCCCCCCAGCCTGGAAGGCTGGCATCCGTGGTCACCAGGACCCAGTCCTGTATGCCGAATCTGCGGCCCCCTAGAAGATGAGCACTCTGCAGTCACCACCACAGCGACACCCTGGCCCTTGGAGACAGGGTTATCCGCCAATGCATCTGAGGATGCGACCCGGACCACTTGTCCAACAGATCCCACTGGAAGATCCTTGCATGGGACTTGGCGAATGGAAATTCTTCGTAAGAAGCTACCATCTTTCCCAAGGCTCGCGTGCATAGATGCACCGATACCTGTATTTGTATTAGGAGGTCTCCGTCTAGAGACGCCAACTCCTTGGACTTCTCCTCCGGGAGAAACCCTTTTTATCCTGTTCTGTGTCCAGAACCATACCCAAGAACAGTAGACGCGTCGTAGGAACTAGCTGCGACTTTGGAATATTCAGAATCCAGCCGTGCTGTTGTAGCACTTCCCGAGATAGTGCTACTCCGACGAAAAACTGCTCCATGGACCTCGCCTTTATAAGGAGATCATCCAAGTACGGGATAAGTACTTCGGCCATTACCTTGGTAAATACCCTCGGTGCCTGGGACAGACCAACGGCAACGTCTGGAATTGGTAATGACAATCCTGTACCACAATTTTGAGGTACACCTGGTGACGAGGGTAAATAGGGACATGCAGGTAAGTATCCTTGATGTCCAGTGATACCCTGAAATTTTCCAGGCTTGCAATAATCGCCCTGAGCGATTCCATTTTTAACTTGAACCTTCGTATATAAGTGTTCAAGGATTTCAATTTTAGAATGGGTCTCACCGAACCGTCTGGTTTCGGTACCACAACATTTTGGAATAGTAACCCCGGCCTTGTTGATGGAGGGGTACCTTGATTTCACCTGCTGGAAGTACAGCTTGTGAATTGCCGCCAGTACTACCTTTCTCTGAGGGCAGCAGGCAAGGCTGATGTGAGGCAACGGCGAGGGGGAGTCGTCTCGAACTCCAGCCTGTATCCCTGTGATACTACTTGCAGAACCTAGGGATCCCCCTGTGGGCAAGCCCACTGATCCCTGCAGTTCCCGAGACGCGCCCCCACCGCACCTGTCTCCACCTGTGGAGCCCCAGCGTCATGCGGTGGACTCAGAGGAAGCGAGGGAAGATATTTGATCCTGGAACTGGCTGACTGGTGCAGCTTTTTCCTTCTTCCCTTGTCTCTGTGCAGAAAGGAAGCGCCTTTGACCCGCTTGCTTTTCTGAAGCCGAAAGGACTGTACCTGAAAATACGGTGCTTTCTTAGGCTTTTGTGAGGAAACCTGAGGTAAATTTTTTTCTTCCAGCTGTTGCTGTGGATACGAGGTCCCAGAGACCATCCCCAAACAATTCCTCACCCTTATAAGGCAGAATCTCCATGTGCCTTTTAAATGCAGCATCACCTGTCCACTGCCGGGTTTCTACTACCCTCCTGGCAGAATGGACATTGCATTAATTCTGGATGCCAGCCGGCAAATATCCCTCTGTGCATCCTTTATATATAAGACAACGTCTTAAATATGCTCAATGTTAGCAAAATATTATCCCTGTCTTAGCGTATTAATATTATCTGACAGGGTGTCAGACCACGCTGCAGCAGCACTATTTATGCTGAGGCAATTGCAGGTTTCAGTATATAACCTGAGTGTGTAAATACAGACTTCAGGATCGCCTCCTGCTTTTTATCAGCAGGTTCCTTCAAGGTGGCCGTATCCTAAGACGGCAGTGCCACCTTTTGACAAACGTGTGAGCGCCTTATCCACCCTAAGGGATATCTCCCAACGTGACCTATCCTCTGGCGGGAAAGGGTACGCCATCAGTAACTTTTTTAGAAATTACCAGTTTCTTATCGGGGGAAACCACGCTTCTTTACACACTTCATTCATTCATCTGATGGGGGAACAAAACACTGGCTGCTTTTTCTCCCCAAAAATAAAACCCCTTTTATGTGGTACTTGGGTTCATGTCAGAAAATGCGTAACACATTTTTTCATTGCCGAGATCATGTAACGGATGTTCCTAGTGGATTGTGTATATGTCTCAACCTCATCGACACTGGAGTCAGACTCCGTGTCGACATCTGTGTCTGCCATCTGAGGTAACGGGCGTTGTTTGAGCCCCTGATGGCCTTTGAGACGCCTGGGCAGACGCGGGCTGAGAAGCCGGCTGTCCCACAGCTGTTACGTCATCCAGCCTTTTATGTAAGGAGTTGACACTGTCGGTTAATACCTTCCACCTATCCATCCACTCTGGTGTCAGCCCCACAGGGGGTGACATCCCATTTATCGGCCTCTGCTCCGCCTCCACGTAACCTTCCTCATCCAACATGTCGACACAGCCGTACCGACACACCGCACACACACAAGGAATGCTCTGACTGAGGACAGGACCCCACAAAGTCCTTTGGGGAGACCGAGAGAGAGTATGCCAGCACACACCAGAGCGCTATATAATGCAGGGATTAACACTATAACTGAGTGATTTTTCCCCAAATAGCTGCTTGTATACATATATTGCGCCTAAATTTAGTGCCCCCCCCCCTCTCTTTTTAACCCTTTGAGCCTGAAAACTACAGGGGAGAGCCTGGGGAGCTGTCTTCCAGCTGCACTGTGAAGAGAAAATGGCGCCAGTGTGCTGAGGGAGAAGCCCCGCCCCCTTTTCGGCTGACTTTCTCCCGCTTTTTCTGTAATACTGGCAGGGGTAATTTTACATCTATATAGCCTCTGGGACTATATATGATGTATATTTGCCAGCAAAGGTGTATTATATTGCCCTCAGGGCGCCCCCCCCCCCCCCAGCGCCCTGCACCCATCAGTGACCGAAGTGTGAGGTGTACATGAGGAGCAATGGCGCACAGCTGCAGTGCTGTGCGCTACCTTGGTGAAGACCGAAGTCTTCTGCCGCCGATTTTCCGGACCTCTTCGTGCTTCTGGCTCTGTAAGGGGGACGGCGGCGCGGCTCCGGGAACGAACACCAAGGTCGGGTCCTGCGGTCGATCCCTCTGGAGCTAATGGTGTCCAGTAGCCTAAGAAGCCCAAACTACCACCTGTTAGGTAGGTTTGCTTCTTCTCCCCTTAGTCCCTCGCTGCAGTGAGTCTGTTGCCAGCAGATCTCACTGAAAATAAAAAACCTAAATATACTTTCTTTCTAGGTGCTCAGGAGAGCCCCTAGTGTGCATCCAGCTCAGCCGGGCACAAGAATCTAACTGAGGTCTGGAGGAGGGTCTTAGTGGGAGGAGCCAGTGCACACCAGGTAGTCCTAAAGCTTTCTTTAGTTGTGCCCAGTCTCCTGCGGAGCCGCTAATCCCCATGGTCCTTACGGAGTCCCCAGCATCCACTTAGGACGTTAGAGAAATATTAGTGAATCTGTTAAAGGGTTGGTTGCTCTGGTACACAGCATTGTTACAGAAGGAGTCAGGATTAGTGTATTGAGAACACAGCGCACAGAGGAAGAGAGACAGTAATATAGTAAGACAATGGAATTTGTTTGGATACTGTATGGGCTGTTGTACAATAGATCACTATTTGCCCAGACGATGTTGATAAAAACCTGTAAAATCAATATCAATAATCCAAACTAGACATTTGTGATTTTTTATTGATAAGTATAATGCAAAATACACTTTATCGTGATGTTGTATCTTTTTTATTGCTAGTATTAATATTCAAGAATGAATGGAACAATCAGTTTTTGTTAAGATTTGAGTCTAAAACACAGACATATAGACGTACACACAAACACACACACACATATACACACATACAGTATATACACACACACACATACGCACACACACACGCACACACTAACCTACACCAAGTGGATTTAAATGTACATTAATTTCAATTCTACTGTAATTTAGCAATATACGTTAGGTGTTGGAAGAGTTGTGACTAGCTCATAATCCGTAGGAAATCCCAATATTTCCCAATGTACCCATAATCAAGAGCAATAAAATTGTTTTGTTTAAAATAAAAATAAATAAAACCTTATTAAGTCACATCACATCCCAACATTTTGTAGACAGCATTTGGGAGCTAGTAAAACGCAGGCGTGCTGGGACCATTTTCTGGGCATTGCTTAGTCAGTCACTGGGAATTTATACGCAGATGGAAAGGCCCCAGCTTCCTAGGAGAGCACTCTTTCTGAGAGAGCATATGCTGCTCAGAGGTCCGATGGTCCAACTGATGTATGTCCGATGTTTCTGTTCATGTATGTGAGACGCTGGCAGTGGCTTCTCTGTGCACAAGACGGTGGCTGAGTCATTATCATGTTTTCATAAGTCCATTGCGAGCTAAATTGCTGCTGCCCATGCATCTGCGTCCACCTCCGTACCAGGCTCATTGCCTCTCTGTGTTCTACAAGTGGGGTCGGCATCAAGACAAATCGCTGCTCTGAATATTAAGTGCAAAGTCTGGCATATTTTGCAAAAGCCACAGCTTTGTAAATAGGCAGTACTGCTTAGCAAAAGTACATTGCAGTAATGGAAATGGCGTGACAAATCCTGTGGTCACTGAGCTGTGTAAATGTAACTTACTGAATATTAACATCATTAACAAAATAAGGTAACGGGAAGGGAGTTGGACGGGGCATATGGGATCCGGTCTTTGGGGGTCATTCCATCCCGATCGCTTGCTGCACTTGTTCGCAGCACAGCGTTCAGGTTGGAACTGCGCATGTGCCAGCGCCACAGTGCGCCAGTGCATGTCAGACGACTGAAGGCCGTTGTTTCCTAGCGATCGCCTCTGCCTGATTGACAGGCAGAGGCGGTCTCTGGGTGGGAGGGGGCGGCACGGCGGCCAATGCAGGCGTGGCCGGACTGTGCGCGGGGGGGGGGGGGGGCCGCAGCGGCTGCATGACGTCACATGCAGCCCCTGTGACAAGGGGCAGTGACAAGCAACTCCCGGTCAGCCGCAGGAGCTGCGCTGGCCGGGAGTTACTCAACAAGTACAAAAGCATCGCTGCTGTGCGATGCTTTTGTACTTGTGCAATGGGGGGGACAGACATGCGGGGCGGGCTAGCCCTGTGCTGGGCGTCCCCCCGCATGTCAGGGAACATGATCGTAGCTGTGCTAAATTTAGCACCGCTACAATCAACTCGGAATGACCCCCTTTAGGTCAAGACAAGACATAGGTCGGCACTGTCTAAGTTGACCACTGTTGGTCAACAGTAAGTATGTCAACATGGTTTCTATGTCAACAGGGACTCTAGGTTGACATGACAAATTGTCGACATGGATTTGTCATTTTTTTCTTCTTCATTTTTTTAAACATTTTCATACTTTACGATCCACGTGGACTACAATTGGGAAGAGTAACCTTGCGAGAGGACACGGTGCACTAATTGGGGTTCCTGGTCACTCAACAAAGAAAATGACACCAAAGACAATTTAAAAACTCATGTCGACTTTTTTTCATTCCGACCTAGTACATGTTGACCTAGAGTCCCTTTCAACATAGAAACCATGTCAACCTACTTACGGTCGACCAATAGTGGTTGACCAAGACACTGTCAACCTAAGTCTAGTCTACCTAACATACCACTCCTGGGGGAATATACATGTGGACAAAGTACAGTGAGTGCGTTTTACCCAAAATGCATCCCAAGATGGCCACCTAACAGGTGCAAATGCGCCTCTTTGTAGTGGAATGAGCAGGTACTTGACTTTGATGTGACCTGAAAGCTGATGAGCACAATGGCCACCTGGTGCATCTGATTCACCAACGCGACTTAAGACACAAATAATTCTGCAAATATAGTATAACTGCTGTGGCTGCAATCTAATAGCAGGATACAGGGCATAATAAAGCATGCTATTTACTCAGTTTGGGAAGGGAAAGGCTGCTGATATACTTACTAGTGTAGACATTCCATTTTATACTTGTGCCTTGTACCTGTAATGTGCATGGCTGTTGTACTCGCAGTGAAGCCACGCTCTTTTGTATTACTGGTGCAGCTGCTCCTGTTATTTGCAGGGAGAGGGAGGGGCATACAGAGATCCTTTATCTCATGTCTGCGGCCATTTCTGTGTACTGAAGAATAGATAGTAAAATGCAATTTACAGTATGTCCTGGATGCATGTTATGTTTCTGCTTAGATGCAAATTACATCCACATACCTCCCAACTGTTCCAATTTTCACGGGACAATGCCATTTTTTTGGGACTGTCCTGCTGTTTCCCCCGCGGGCAGCAGTGTCTCACGGTGCGGGGGGGGGGGGGGGGGGGAGGCTCCTGCACTCGCTGCCTTGCTTAGCAGAGCAGCGGTAAATAGACTCTGTGCGCCCCACTGAGATGAAAATGGGGGGCGTGGCAGGCAATAGAGGCATTACTGTGAAGCCACACCCCTTTACTGAGGCTACACCCCCTTTCCTGGGGCTGTGCTATGGAGTCTTGACTCACAGCTACGAAAAGTTGGGAGGTATGCATCCAACTTATACCCCTTTCACACTAGCAGAAAAGTATGTGAAGGCAAACTACCCAGGACTAAGGGGGTCATTCCGAGTTGGGAGTGTATCTTAGCTTAGCAGAAGTGCGAACGAAAGGATCGCAGAGTGGCTACAAAATAATTTTCTCAGTTTCAGAGTAGCTTCAGACCTAATCAGCGCTTGCGATCACTTCAGACTATACAGTGCCTGATTTGACATCATGAACACGCCCTGCGTTCGCCCAGCCACGCCTGCGTTTTTCCTGGCACGCCTGTGTTTTTCCGAACACTCTCTGAAAACAGTCAGTTGACACCCAGAAATGCCCCCTTCACGTCAATCACTCTGCGGCCAGCAGTGCGACTGAAAAGCGTCACTAGACCTTGTGTGAAACGACATCATTCCTTGCAATAGTACGACGCGTGTGCGCATTGTGCCGCATATGCATGCGCAGAAGTGCCAATTTTTTGCCTGATCGCTGTGCAGCGAACGAAAGCAGCTAGCGATCAACTCAGAATGACCCCCTAAGTCCCGAATCCCCGTCTCTGCTCTTTACCAGGGTCTGCGGTTCACTGCGGCTGTACAATTCCATACAAACATGAATCGGGGCCTATGTATGCTCTGAATTGGCAGCAGAAATGTAGATGAACAGAACCTGGAGTGTTGCTGTCACTGCTTAACTGTAAGCTTTGGAGTTTTGCTTGTGTTATTATGAGCACAGAGTAATTCAGTGTCACTGGGATTCAAGTCATTTAGCAGCACAATACTAATTAGTCTTAGTAAATTCACATTACTTAAAAAGATATTGATCAAGAACACACAGTATATGTGGTGGACCTAGCATAACTATTTAGAAACTCTTCTAAAACTGATTTACTAAAAGTATTTGAAGTTGGGAGAATAATCTGGAACAGACCTCTCCAATTTCATAGCCGTGATGCATTTCGTATGTGGCTAAGATATTAATAACAATTCATTCAATTTGTGCACAAAATATTGTGCCAACTTTTTTTTTTTTTTTTTTTTAAAGAATGTCTTTGTTTCCTTTCTTCTGAAAAGGGAACATCTTGGCATTATTATGTTGCAGATTCCGACGTGCACAATAGGATAACACACTGCAAAAAGGAATTACAGGCAGTTAAAATACTTTCCTAAACACAAGCAATGGAGTAATAAGAGTTATTTTCTTATCAAATTCTGCACTTGGAATATAAAACATACAGATGTCTGTTGCATGGAAAGCAAATATATGGAGGTTATTTAGTATTGTGCTAGAGCAGGGGTAGCAACCTCTGGCCCTCCAGCCAGAACTGGACTGGCCCACAGTGGTACAGGGGAAATCCCCGGTGAGCCCCACTGCCTGGGAGCCTCTAGTCCTCTATGGATCAGGTTCTAGGCTGTGCACTATTATACAATATACATTTTCTTTTACATTAATATACATCTATTATACATTATACATATGTTACCTTATACTGCACAGGACTATTGTGTATTCTCTATAGCATACCTCCCAATTTATGAAGTCAATGATTTGGGACTTCTGCGCTCCGGAGGCACACCAGCGCTTGAAAAGGGTGTGTGGTCTATACAAGGAGGCTTGGCTTAGTGAAAGCCACGCCTCCCATTTTCATCACTGTGGGGGCATGCCCAGAGCTCTATGAGCTGCTGGCCATGCCCCCAGCGCCCCCTGTCTCCTGTGAATCGATGCTGTGCAAATCTATTTACCACTACTCTGCTAACAGAGCAGTGAGTAACAGGGAGCCTCCCAACTGCCCCCTCCCCCCCCCCCTCCACTGGACACTGCCTCCCGCGGGTGGGACCGTGGGACTGTAACCGCGAAAATCAGGACAGTTAGGAGGTATGTTCTACAGCAGGGGTGGCCAACCAGTCAAAGGGGGTAATTCCAAGTTGATCGCAGCAGGAAATTTTTTAGCAGTTGGGCAAAACCATGTGCACTGCGGGGGAGGCAGATATAACATTTGCAGAGAGAGTTAGATTTGGGTGGGTTATTTTATTTCTGTGCAGGGTAAATACTGGCTGCTTTATTTTTACACTGCAAATTAGATTACAGATTGAACACACCACACCCAAATCTAACTCTCTCTGCACATGTTATATCTGCCTCCCCGGCAGTGCACATGGTTTTGCCCAATTGCTAACAGAATTCCTGCTGCGATCAACTTGGAATTACCCCCAAAGACAAAGAGACAAAAAAATCTAGTTAAGTGAGTCAAATAGCTGAAGACACGCGTGCAAAAATTGTGTGTGGCCTTGTGCCTGTTAGATCACGTCATATTTAAAGCCAGATCCAACACAAAATACATTGAAAAAGCCATTTTCAGATAAAATAATTGAAAAAGCCACATTCTCATAATACATGTAATACTCCCCATGTGTCACTCCAGCCAACACCCTCCTGTCCTCCTGTCATTCCAGCCAGCAACCTGCTGCGTCACTCCAGCCTGCCTCCCCATGTGTCACTCCTGCCAGCACCCTCCCATGTCACTACTGCCATCACCCTCCTGTGTCACTCCAGCCAGCTCCCTCCTATGTCACTCCTGCCAGCACCCTCCCATGTCACTACTGCCATCACCCTCCTGTGTCACTCCAGTCAGCTCCCCCATCTGTCACTCCAGCCAGCACCCTCCTATGTCACTCCTGCCATCACCCTCCTGTGTCACTCCAGCCATCTCCCCCATGTGTCACTCCTGCCATCACCCTCCTGTGTCACTCCTGCCATCACCCTCCTGTGTCACTCCTGCCATCTCCCTCCTGTGTCACTCCTGCCATCTCCCTCCTGTGTCACTCCTGCCATCACCCTCCTGTGTCACTCCAGCCAGCTCCCCCATGTGTCACTCCTGCCAGCACCCTCCCATGTCACTCCTGCCAGCACCCTCCCATGTCACTACTGCCATCACCCTCCTGTGTCACTCCAGCCAGCTCCCCCATATGTCACTCCTGCCAGCACCCTCCTATGTCACTCCTGCCATCACCCTCCTGTGTCACTCCAGCCAGCTTCCCCATGTGTCACTCCTGCCAGCACCCTCCTGTGTCACTCCTGCCAGCACCCTCCTGTGTCACTCCAGCCAGCTCCCCCATGTGTCACTCCTGCCAGCACCCTCCCATGTCACTCCTGCCATCACCCTCCTGTGTCACTCCAGCCAGCTCCCCCATGTGTCACTCCTGCCAGCACCCTCCCATGTCACTCCTGCCATCACCCTCCTGTGTCACTCCAGCCATCTCCCCCATGTGTCACTCCTGCCAGCACCCTCCTGTGTCACTCCTGCCAGCACCCTCCTGTGTCACTCCAGCCAGCTCCCCCATGTGTCACTCCTGCCAGCACCCTCCCATGTCACTCCTGCCATCACCCTCCTGTGTCACTCCAGCCATCTCCCCCATGTGTCACTCCTGCCAGCACCCTCCTGTCACTCCTGCCAGCACCCTCCTGTGTTACTCCACTCAGCTCTCCCATGTGTTACTCCAGAAAGCTCCCCCATATGTCACTTCTGCTACCACACTCCTATGTCACTCTAGCCAGCTCCCCGTGAGTTACTCCTGCCAGCACCCTCCTGTGTCACTCCAGTCAGCTCCCCCATGTGTCACTCCTGCCAGGACCCTCCTGTGTAACTCCAGCCAGCTCCCCCTTATGTCACTGCAGCCCACTCTCATGTGTCACTACAGCCCCCCATGATTTATTCCATTGCAGCAGCCCCTTATGTGTTCTCTGTTTGCCAGTGGGTATCTCACATCTAGTATCTAGCTTCCTCAGTTCTCAGTGCCTGTAGTGCTGTTGTGTGTCTGGCTGGAGTTCAGCGGTTCCTGATTTATTGTGGCCACATGATTTCGAGTGTTGGGTTGCCACATTTGAATAAAGAAATAGCCGCATGCGGCTCAAGAGCCACTGGTTGGCCATCGCTGCTTTACAGTGCACTGCTGTTATTAATCTGGTAAATTATTAAGATGCATTAGCAGTATCTACTATATATTTATCAAGGGGTCCAGACCATGCACTCTGTAATTGTAAGCCAAACCTCCTCTGGAGAGTAGCCATACACCTAAACATGGGCCCCTATCACTGCATTTCTCCCCAGTGGACCTTTCGTGCCCCAGTCTGACACTGCCTCCAGCTACTGTGGAACTACATATCCAAGCATGCCTTAACAGCAAAAATGTTGCAGGGCATGCTGTGATGTACAGTTCCGCAGCAACAAAACTGTGGCAGAGCATGCTGGGAAATGTAGTTTTACAACAGCTGGAGTACCACAGGTTGTCTACACCTGTGCTTGAGACAACTTCAAATTTTGTTCTTTCTTCTCTCACCTCCGCTCTCACCCTTACTCCAAATGGCACCACACAGATGTTTTTAGATTTCTGGTGCAGCATATTACTGAACAGCATTTAGATCAGCGGTTCTCAGCCTTCTAGTATCCTCAACAGTAGAGCCGACTCTAGGCATAGACAAATTAGGCAAATGCCTAGGGACACAAGCAACTTCTGCTTATTAAAATGATATGTGGCATGCCTATATTCTGTGTATGACTGCGGCTGTATCTGCATACGAAATGCTATGTTACAGTTTATTTCTCGAAATCACTGTAACATAGCATTTTGTATGAAGATACAGCCACAGTCGCACACAGAATATAGGCATGCCACATATAATTTTAATCAGCAGAAGTGGCTTGTGCATCCTAGCCACATAGTAATGCAAATAAGACACATTTTTATAAAAAGAAGATGCCCGACATTAGCATAGCTGCCAGCTGACTCATGCCAGGCATTTCCTGTTGCATGGCTTATTGAGGCAAGATGTATGAGGACACATCTGTATCTAAGCAGAGGCAGCGGTCACAGTGTTAGCAACCTTGTGAGTGCTGTGTGCGGGTAGGTTGGTTGTGCAGTAGTGTTCGGCATATGTGTATGGGGCATTATGTGTGTCATGTGTATAAATGCATTAATATTGTGTGGCAAATGTGTAAGGGGCACTGTGTGTGTCATTATGTGCATAAGGACATTAATAATGTGCGGCATATGTGTAAGGGACATTATGTGTATAATGGCATTAATAAAGGTTGGCATAATGTGTAAGGGGCATTACTGTGTGGTATAATGTGTATAAATGCATTACTAATGTTTGGTATTATGTGTATAAGGTGCTCCACTGTGTGGCATAATGTATAGAAAGGGCACTACTGTGTGGTCTAATGTGAATAAAGAGCAATATGGTGTTGTGTAATGTGAACAAGGGACACTACTGCATTTATAAGGTAAAGTGGTATTACTGTGTAATATAACGTGAATTACGGACACTATCGCATGATAAAATGTGAATAAAGTTGCACTACTGTGTGGTGTAATTTGAATTGGGGTTACTATTGTGTGTGCCCCTTCCCAGCAAGAACACACCCCTTTTTGGGCTGTGCGCCGAATGTGCACACTATTCCTATTTTAAATATAGATGGTAGGAACCGCAAAATGAGGATTGCTATGGGTGAGGTATGATGGTGCTGGGATAGAAGTGCAGGTCAGAGGCGGAACCAGCGGTGGTGCTAGGGGCACCAGCCAAAATCTTACCTAGGGCCTCACATTGGTTAGGGCCGGCTCTGCTCAACAGGTCATGTTTTGAGGAATTTTGTTTATTTAAACAGGAGGGATAATTACTGACCCAGCAAATAGAATCATTTGCATGTGCATCAGTAAAGAGATCCACAAAACGTGACCTGCTGACGGGACACGAGGACTTGAGTTGAGAATCCCGGCTTAAGTCTCTGTGGTGGAACTTAATGGAATAGTGCTGATTTTCAGCAGTTTTTGTTACAGGATTGTAAAGCAGCAAATTAAAAAAATAAAATAAAACAAGAGATTTTGCTTTTGACTCTACTTGCCATTTAATGCATTACCTCATTTCACCTATTTAGAAGCAATGAAGAGTCTTTCCAGCATAATTAATAGAAAATCTTTGGTGCAGTTCTGTGTGAAATTGTTTATTGCATTTATAATAAATAAATAAATAAATAATAAATAAATACATGAAACAGTAAAAAAATAAATAAAAAAATAAATTAAATTATCAATTAAAAAAATCCTCTGGTTTGAAATTATTTTTCATTTTCTACCATTTAAATTTATTGACTAACTTCGTAATAACTTTTCCACTAAATGAATGTTAGCAGTTTCCATATAAAGTCATGCATAAGGCTTGGTTTGAGCAGGAATAATTTTCCAGTAACAAAGTAATTTGAAGTAGACTGAAAATGGGACACACAATCAGTGATATAAGGGCAAAAACAATAAACCACAGTAAAGATGGTCAATATTGGTAAATTACACAAAAACATGGGGAGAACATACAAGCTCTACATTGATGAGTTATGATTAAGAATTACTCATAACTTCAGATCTGTGAGTCAGTAACGCTAACTAACAACTTCACAATCCATGCTATACATTCATGCTGCAGGCTTATTGAGGGGAATGTAGTATACCTCAGAAGCCATGCTATTGGGAGTCAGGGCTGTGGTGCACTGCTGGAGTGAGATGAAATGGTGTCTTTCCAAAGATGGCGTCTCTTGCTCCACATCAGTGTCCCGGCGCATGTGTATGTCTTCTATACACTACACGGTTGCACAATGTAACTGCCTGCTGAGCAGAGCACCTGGAGACAGATCTGTTTTGCCAGGTCATCATCCATACAGCCACGGCATCACAGATTGTTGCAAGTGGCAGCAGGAGTCTGAACTCGTTGTGTGAATTGCATTGCTCACCCTTTCCTAGATACAGCACAGTCCAGAGCCTACAGCAGGATACAGCAGGGATGCTGATATGGAATACATATGTATTACCGGCAGGCGGGATGCTTGCTGTCAGTATCCCAACAGTGGCATCCTGCCTGCCAGCAGGGCAAATGCAAAGAGTCCCCTTGGCTTGCAGGCTCCTCGGTTTGCTACACTTGCCACAGGTTCTATTCCCACTCTGTGGGTGTCATGGATACCCACGAGTGGGAATAGCCCCTGTGATCTGGGATTGCGACTGTCGACATTGTTGGCTGTCGGGATTCCGGCGTTGGTATCCCGACTTCCGGGATCCCGACAGCCGGCAAAGTGATTGCCTCCTGTTGGTACAGGCAAGAACCCACAGCCTTTGCACACCATCCAACTGTAGTGTTTCAGCTGGTACAGTACCATTTTTTATGGTCTGTACTGGTAAACAGGGGCTTTGCACCAGGTGCAGTGTCTCCGGATTTCTATAGATTTCTATAGCAGCGCAGCAGGGACACGCTCTCTTTACCAGTGGTTTTGTCCCTTATCTCATATGTACTGATTTTTAACTCGCAGATGTTGGAGGGTATGGATCTTGTCCATAGGTGCCACGCTTCCAGTTCCGCAAGTGGGTGTACAAATAACTATGATGACATATGATACTACGAGTAGTAATGAGACTTTGAGTAGATATGTGCATGGACCTGCATGTTTTGGTTCTAATTCATCATTGCGTTTTGGCTAAACCACCGTAAAATTTATTTTAAAAAAATCATTAATCATTGATAAAAAAAAATCCATAAAACCGATAAACAGCTACAGTCAAATAATTTTTGCAATCTTAAACCCAAAATTTGTATTAAAAATCTGAATTCCAATCCTCAAGAAATCCGGGCTTTTGGTTCGGATTAACAAAATTTGTGTGGATATAGATTTCTGGAGAACCAGACTGCACATATCTTGCAGGTAATGATTACAGTATCACATTTTCAAGCATACTGTAGGCATTTCTGTCTTGGGATTCAATCCTTGAAATGTTCACACCAGCATGTATATGAGCTATACTGTTATATATAGAGTTATACTAATATGAATGACATATAAGGGCTGATTCTTGGGTGCAAATGAAAAAAGTAAGTGACTTTATTATATCTGGAACAAACCATGTTGATATGCAATGGGTGTACATTTCTTGTGTTTGCATGCATGGTAATACAGAACACTGGCTGATTTTGCATGTAGCCCACAAATGCTGGACAGCTTTATTTTTTCACTGCAATTTGCCTTTGAGCTTGGTCACACCCCTCTCATAGGGTTATAGGGATGGGGCTGTAATGCCGGCGGTCGGGATCCTGGAAGTCGGCATACCGACCCTGGGATCCCGGCCACCTGAATGCCGGGGGGGGGGGGGGGGGGAGCGCACTACAGAGGGGTTCCAGGGCACTTGACACTGGGGTTCCCAACCCTCTTAATGCAGCACTGAGATCTGCCCTCTGTGTTGACAAGTGTGAATACTTAGGGGTATATTCAATAAGAGTCAGGTCTATTCCGACATGCAGATGTCAGAATGGACCCGACAACCCCTATTCAAAAGAGCGGCCAAATCCGACTGTCTGATTTGGCCGTTCCCTGTTTCCTGACCTGCTGCTGCTGTCAGCGCTGCGGGTGCGCTGACAGCAGCGGCAGAGGGAGCTGTCAGCGGCGCCGGGGGTGAGGGGGGAGCAGTCAGCATGCCAGAGGTGAGGGGGGAGCGGTCAGCAGCACCGGCGTTGGTGGGAGCAGTGGCGGAGATGGAGTGGACGGGGAGCAGCAGATGCAGCAGCGGAGGCTCACGGCAGTGTCCCCCCGGCTCCAGCAAGCAGGACCTCCCTTGCTGGAGCCAGGTGGACGCTTCCGCTGGGTACCTGCTCTCCCCGCTGCAGCGCTGCTCCCCCGTCTCCTGGTCTCAGCTCCCTCATCTCAATCCGACTTTTTTTAAAGTCGGATTGAGATTGTCGGAAAACGGGGCTAAAACCTGTCGGGTTTGGCCCCGCTTCCGACAATACACACTGATCGACGGCTTCAGCGTGCATTCCGACAGCATTCCGACAAGTCGGGTTTCACGACTTGTCGGAATAAATGGGGCCATAATGAATAGGTCGGAACCCCTTCCGACCTAAAACTGTCGGAAGCTGCCGTCTTCCCGACAAGACGGCAGCTTCCGACAGTTATTGAATATACCCCTTACTGTACAATTCCTCCCCTATGCAGTATGTTGCTTATTCCACATTGAAACTGTAACATATCTGCAATTTTAGACACACAATATGGAAATCCCTATCTTCTTGGGTGTCTTTTCACAGCAAAGCTGTGGGATACGTTTCAAGAACCGCCTGCACATATGTATATGACTCGTTAGTCATTTCCAACCAACATCATTTTTTCGCCCATCCCCGTGTTATGTGAAAGGAGACAAAGAAAAACAGCCAGATTACAGAAATATGTAACATTGTCTGTTTTATTACTCTGTGGCCGACTGCCTCTTTTGTGAGGTAAAGAACAAGACGATTTCTCCCTGTAATGATTTCCAGCTGTAGAAACTAAATGACTTTGCTGAGCTGGGCTGCAAGGCAAACTGAACCACAGACATCACAAAGTACAGATGCAAAAGGGTTTTTCTTATTTCCTTTTGCTATGGAAATGTCTGTATTTTTTTTTTTTTTACCCCTTTTTCCCTATGATTTTTTTTTTTTCAGACGTGTAAGAGCAGTAATACAGATAATACAGAATTTTGTAAAGGCCTACTTTTTATTTATATATATTATTTTTACATATTGGTGGTCATTCCGAGTTGTTCGCTCGGTAATTTTCTTCGCATCGCAGCGATTTTCCGCTTATTGCGCATGTGCAATGTTCGCACTGCAACTGCGCCAAGTAAATTTGCTAAGAAGTTTGGTATTTTACTCACGGCATTACAAGGTTTTTTCTTCGTTCTGGTGATCGTAATGTGATTGACAGGAAGTGGGTGTTTCTGGGCGGAAACTGGCCGTTTTATGGGAGTGTCTGAAAAAACGCTGCCGTTTCTGGGAAAAATGCGGGAGTGTCTGGAGAAACGGGGGAGTGTCTGGGCGAACGCTGGGTGTGTTTGTGACGTCAAACCAGGAACGAAACTGACTGAACTGATCGCACTGGCAGAGTAAGTGTCGAGCTACTCAGAAACTGCTAAGAAATTTCTATTCGCAATTTTGAGAATCTTTCGTTCGCAATTTTGCTAAGCTAAGATTCACTCCCAGTAGGCGGCGGCTTAGCGTGTGCAATGCTGCTAAACGCAGCTTGCGAGCGAACAACTCGGAATGAGGGCCATTATGCAGTGCTTTGCAGAGAATATTTACTCAATCAGTTTAGACAAATCTATCCCAGCTGAGTGGGCCGGACTGGCCCACCAGAACACAGGAAAAGTCCTCGTGGACCCCACTGCTTATGGTCCCCACCCACTCCTCTAGGACATCTGTAAGAGTCTACGGGAGCCTTGCCAGCCTTTCCAGGGGGATGGGATGGGAGCACCACTCAATTTTTGGGAGCCCCCGGCTGTTCCAGGAGGGTAGGCAAGTATGACATAAATGCATGCTACAGAATAGAGTAGATAGAGATATAGTAGTATATTTTTCTAACTACTGGAATTCTCCATTATAATAACCCAGCTTAATCACAGAGTAGAATGCATTGAAATAGTCATTGTCCACGCTGTGCTTGTAGGCCATAAATTCCAGCCTGATGCTGAGTCAGGTGCTCTTTCTGCGTATCACCCTCCAGTGGCAGATTTAGGGGAGGGCTAGGAGAACAGCTGCCTGGGGAGCTGTGGCCCGACACCCTGTCAGCAATGCTCGCTGCCTACTTCCGTCCACAAAAGTAGCATCAGCTGCCAGCCAATCCCGGCTCATGGACTGGCTGCCAATCAAAAGAAGTGGTATGTTGTTTTTTTTAAAGCTGGCGAGTGCTAATCATGGCTTGTGGACTGACAACCAATGAGAAGCTGCCAAGCGGGCAGATAGGGGAGTGAGAAGCACAGAGGGTGAGATGGGGGAGTGAGAAATGCAGGGGGTGAGATCTGGGAGTAAGAGGTGCAGGGGGTGAGATGGGGGAGTGAGTAGTGCAGGGGGAGAGATGGGGGAGTGAGAAGCACAGGGGGTGCTGGCACACAGCACAGTCGCCCTGTTGGCACAACTGCCCGCATCCCCGCTGCGCTATGAAGGGGCCCAAAGTCTGTGGCATTGTAATGAGTCAGACTGACTCATTTCAAGCCGCCTGTGCTGTGCGCTGACGCCGGAGTGAGGAGAGGAACAGGTCCGGGGGCAAGGAGGAGTAGGAGGGAGGGTGACACTGGAGCCGCAGAAGCGCACTGTAATTGGTGGCGGTGCCGCAGCAGCTGTCCCTCTCCCGATGTGAATGCTGGGAGGCGGAAAGGCAAATGGGAGCTGCCAGCAGCTGCATCGAGGAGCCTGAGCCAGCTGAGATACAGTCAGTATCTATCCTATCCTATCTATCTATCTATCTATCTATCTATCTATCTATCTATCTATCTATCTATCTATCTATCTATCTATCTAGGGCCGTAACTAGGTGGCACTCAGCGAATATGCTTGCCATAATGTGTAAAAGCGGGACTCTACCTGCCAAAATGTGTAAAAGGGGATTCTAATTCCGTAATGTGTAAAAGGGGTACTCTGTCTGCCGTAATGTGTAAAAGGGGGACTCTGCCTTCCATAATGTGTATAAAGGGGACTCTACCTGCTGTAATGTGTAAATCATATATTAAAAGGGAAGTCCAGGTAGAGAGCATTTGTCCCTTCTGGAATGGGTCATGTTGAGAGGTCTGCACAGTCTAATATACATCCCTTCCACCAAGTGCCCCCTGTCTTAAGTGCTACATGCCCCCTGAAGGTTTACTCAAGCCCTGCTGTGCTCCCTCAAGTTCCTGCTCACCCCACACTCACCTCCACTCTGCTCCCTCCAGCCCTGGTTACCCGATATTCACCTCCACTCTGCTCCTTCCAGTCCCTCTGTATCCTACCATAACCTCTGCTCTGACTCCTCCAGTCTCTGCTGACCCCACACTCACCTCTTTCCAGTCCCTGCTCACTCCACACTCACCCCAGTTCTGTTCCCTCTAGTCCAGAGGTCCTCAAACTCGGTCCTCGGGGGCCCACACAGTGCATGGTTTGCAGGTTTCCTCACAGAATCACAAGTGAAATAATTAGCTCCACCTGAGGACCTTTTAAAATGTGTCAGTGAGTAATTAATACACCTGTGCACCTGCTGGGTTACCTGCAAAACATGCACTGTGTGGGCCCCCGAGGACCGAGTTTGAGGACCTCTGCTCTAGTCCCTGCTCACCCCACAATCATCTCCACTCTGCCCCCTCCAGTCCCTGCTCAACCCGACTGCAGTAACATCTGCTCTGTCCTCTACAGTCCCTGCTCACCCCACACTCACCTCCTCCATTCCTTGCTCACCTCACACTCACCCCTGCTCTAATCCCTCCAGTCCCTGTTCACCCCACTCACCTCTTTCCAGTCTCTGCTCACCCCAGACTCTCCTCTGCCGCACCCCCTCCCTGCCCTGCTCACCCCACGATCATCTTCATTCTGCACCATCCAGTCCCTGGTTACTCCACAGTAACCTGAACTGTGCCCCCTCCAGTCCCTGCTCACCCACACTCTGCCCCCTCCAGTACCTGGTCACTCCCCAGTAACCTCCACTGTGCCCCCTCCAGTCCCTACTCACCCACACTCTGCCCCCTCCAGTACCTGCTCTCCCACACTCTGTCCCCTCCAGTACCTGCTCACCCCACACTCACCTCCACTCTGCTCCCTCCAGTCCTGGTTACCCGATATTCACCTCCACTCTGCTCCTTCTAATCCCTCGGCATCCTACCATAACCTCCGCTCTGACTCCTCCAGTCTCTGCTGACCCCACACTCACCTCCTTCCAGTCCCTGCTTACTCCACACTCACCCCAGTTCTGTTCCCTCTAGTTCCTGCTCACCCCACAATCATCTCCACTCTGCCCCTCCAGTCCCTGCTCAACCCGGCCACAATAAGCTCTGCTCTGCCCTCTCCAGTCCCTGCTCACCCCACACTCACCTCCTCTTTACCTCCTCCATTCCCTGCTCACCTCACACTCACCCCTGCTCTACTCCCTCCAGTGCCTGTTCACCCCACTCACCTCCTTCCAGTCTCTGCTCACCCCACACTCTCCTCTGCCACACCCCCTCCCTGCCCTGCTCACCCCACAATTATCTTCAATCTGCACCATCCAGTCACTACTCACTCCACAGTAACCTCCAATGTGCTCACTCTAGTCCCTGCTCACCCACACTCTGCCCCTCCAGTACCTGGTCACTCCACATTAACCTCCAATGTGCAGCATCCAGTCCCTGCTCACTCATACTCTGCCCCCTCCAAAACCTGCTCACCCACACTTTGCCCCCTCCAGTATCTGCTCACCCACACTCTGCCCCCTCCAGTACATGCTCACCCACACTCGGCCCCCTACAGTACCTGCTCACCCACACTCGGCCCCCTCCAGTACCTGCTCACCCACACTCTGCCCCCTCCAGTACCTGCTCACCCACACTTTGCCCCCTCCAGTATCTGCTCACCCACACTCTGCCCCCTCCAGTATCTGCCCACCCACACTCTGCCCCCTACAGTACCTGCTCACCCACACTCGGCCCCCTCCAGTACCTGCTCACCCACACTTTGCCCCCTCCAGTACTTGCTCACCCACACTCTGCCCCCTCCAGTATCTGGTTACTCCACATTAACCTCCAATGTGCCCCCTCCAGTCCCTGCTCACCCACACTCTGCCCCCTCCAGTACCTGCTCACCCACACTCGGCCCCCTCCAGTACCTGGTTACTCCACTTAAACCTCCAATGTGCCCCCTCCAGTCCCTGCTCACCCACACTCTGCCCCCTCCAGTACCTGGTTACTCCACATTAACCTCCAATGTGCCCCCTCCAGTCCCTGCTCACCCACACTCTGCCCCCTCCAGTACCTGCTCACCCACACTCGGCCCCCTCCAGTACCTGGTTACTCCACATTAACCTCCAATGTGCCCCCTCCAGTCCCTGCTCAACCACACTCTGCCCCCTCCAGTACCTGCTCACCCACACTCTGCCCCCTCCAGAACCTGCTCACCCACACTCTGCCCCCTCCAGTACCTGGTTACTCCACATTAACCTCCAATGTGCCCCCTCCAGTCCCTGCTCACCCACACTCTGCCCCCTCCAGTACCTGGTTACTCCACATTAACCTCCAATGTGCCCCCTCCAGTCCCTGCTCTCCCACACTCTGCCCCCTCCAGTACCTGCTCACCCACACTCTGCCCCCTCCAGTATCTGCTCACCCACACTTTGCCCCCTCCAGTACCTGCTCACCCACAGTCTGCCCCCTCCAGTACCTGCTCACCCACACTCTGCCCCCTCCAGTACCTGCTCACCCACACTCGGCCCCCTCCAGTTCAGACATATATTTTTCATCGCCCATGAAAAATATATAATTGCTTATAAAATTATTTTAGACTGAGGACAAAGCAGAAAAGAACAAGCTCATCTCTATTCTGTGTCACAAGCAGACAGTACATAACAGATAACAAAGCTTTAGGCCAATAGCCAGATTTCAGTCTCATCTGTCACAAAGTTACTACAGCCACCTAATTACAATATGGATTTTGTTTTGACAACTTTTTGAGATAATAAGATGGATACAGGAATGGATACAATCCATAATGGATATAGAGCAGTGTTAGGCAACCCTTGACTTTTATTTCTCAGTCTATAATGACTACCGCTTATTAAATTCTGCAGCACACAAACTGTGATGGGTTAAATTCCAGCTGTGTTCTGCAGTGATTGAGTTAGAGCAAATTCCACAAAAGCGAAGTACAGTAGGGATTTGGGGACACAGCGGAGACCAACTCGGGGTACGGCTGGATGGAATGAAGCATGGCTGTGTGGCTCTGGGGTGTAATTTAATGTGTGTGTGTGTGTGTATATGTATATGTATATATATATATATATATATATAATTCAGCTGCAATTTATTTTATAATTAAAAAGTAAAATTGTAGACATGGGGAAAAAAATAATCATTACGTTATTATGCTCAGTCCAGATAATATTTGTCCTACAGTATATGCTGTATACCAGAGGCGGGATTCGGTCTGAAGATCGACAGTGTCTAGGTCGACAATGTTTAGGTTGACCACTATAGGTCGACGGTCACTAGGTTGACATGTTTTCAAGGTCGACAGGGTTTCTAATTCGACATGTTCTAGGTCGATAGGTCAAAAGGTCGACATGAGTTTTTCACTTTTTTTTTTTTTTTTACTTTTTCATACAATCCACGCGTACTACGATTGGGGATAGTAACCTGTGCCGAGCGCAGCACCTTGCCCGAAGCATGGCGAGCAAAGCGAGCCATGTGAGAGGACACGGTGCACTAATTGGGGTTCCCGGTCGCTGTACAGAGAAAACGACACCAAAAAAAAATGAAAACTCATGTCGACTCTTTGACCTGTCGACCTAGAACATGTCGACCTAGAAACCCTGTCGACTTTCAAACCCTGTCAGCCTAGTGACTGTCGACCTTTAGTGGTCGACCTAAACATCGTCGACCTAGACACTGTCGATCTAATGATCCACACCCCCAGAGGTGTGCGGTGGGGTGAGGCAGATGAGGCAGAGCCTTTCTTGTCATGCTTACGTACACGCCAGAGTTTTGACTATATAAAATATATGAAATATACTAAGAATATACAGGTATTAGAAATATATTCTTTGCATTAGAGATGAACGGTTCAGATTCTGAGTAATCCAAACTGCTCCGCGTCTCTCCATACTGCCGTATCATGGACTCCCTACTCTACTATCCATCCCTGATCCCACTTACCCAGCACCTCCACCCACTTTAACCTACTGTACTTTATTTTTCTGTAATTCCCCACTGCATGACACCCTTCTATGAATTTCTTATTCTTCCCTCTGCAACCTATGTAGTTTCTCTAGGTAACTACTGCACCTGGTACTTTCAAGGGCATTAAGAACAACACATTGAAATATTAATGCAGTGGGTATCCTGTCAGTCACTTTTCATTTTACCCTTGTATGCAGGGGCGGATTGGGAACTAAAAGTGGCCCTGGAAAAAATTTCTGAAGTGGCCTCATGTGGGTGGCACCAAATCAATGATAGGCGGAACCAACACCAAAGTAGGCAGGATTAATACACTTGGCCATAACAAGAGAGGTGTGATACGATCCACCGCGAAGGGTCCTGAGGGCAGTACATATTGTGTGTGTGTGACAGTGATATGCACCATGCATATCACTGTCATCTGCTCAGCCCCCCACCACCTCCCATTAATCCAACCCTGAAATGGCCGGCATTAGGATGTGCCTGTGCACACAATGTACACCCCGTGCGCACTCCTATGGTCGCGGGTACAGCGAATGGGGAGGGGGTTGTGAGGGGAGAGAATACAGGAGAGGGTAGCCTGTGTGTGCAGGACTGCCATCAGAAATTGTAGAGCCCGGGACTGACAAAATAGACAGGGCCCCCCTGTTGTCAGCCCAGGTAGCAATTCATACTTTGATTATGAATACTGTCTCAATACAAAGCTTTTTCAGTGAATGCATGATAACTAGGAATAATAGCAAGTAACGCTGTGATATCATACACTGGGCACAATGTCAGAACATGGGAGCCCTGGCCTGGGCTAGCAGTTTTACTATCCACGTGGACATCTTTGGGGAATAGTAACCTGTGGTGAGCAGAGCGAACAAGTTTAATGAAGTTTTGAAGCAGTTTAGTTATGCTAATCTAAGGGGTCCCATGTTCTGTACCTGAACCCAAACACTGCCCTACCACACAGCGTATTCAGTGACCGCACACTACTGTGATGTCAACCAGTGCCAAGCAGAGCCCAGAGTGAAAATTTCCTTTGCGCCCCCTCTACAAAAATCTAACATATCTCCATGTAAGCATAATGATACGTGGCGCAACACATGGCACATATCGCATCTCTAACCTTTTGCCTTTTTTTATCCAAATTGTATACTTAACAGTGTGCTAAGTACTTGGGATTAGTATTTTTACTGACCCCTCTACACCCTACACTACCTAAGGGACACCCTACACTACATCACTGACCCCTATACACCTTACACTATGTTACTGACCCCTCTACACCCTACACTACTACATCACTGACCCCTATACACCCTACACTACTACGTTACTGACCCCTCTACACCTTACACTACGTTACTGACCCCTCTATACTAGTGATGAGCGGATTCGGTTTTACTCGGTTTTACTCGGTTCTCAAAACCGAATCCGCTCATCACTACTCTATACCATACACTACGTTACTGACCCTTCTACACCCTACACTACGTTACTGACCCTTCTACACCCTACACTACGTTACTGACCCTTCTACACCCTACACTTCATTACTGACCCCTCTACACCCTACACTACGTTACTGACCCTTCTACACCCTACACTTCATTACTGACCCCTCTATACCCTACACTACTGACTCCTCTACACTATGTCATTGACCCCTCTACACTACTGACCACTCTATACCCTACTGACCCCTCTATACCCTACGCTACTGACCCCTCTATACCCTACGCTACTGACCCCTCTATATCCTACTGACCCTTCTGTACCCTACACTACTGACCCCTCTATACCCTACGCTACTGACCCCTCTATACCCTACGCTACTGACCCATCTATACCCTACGTTATTGACCCCTCTATTCCCTACTGACCCCTCTGTACCCTACACTACTGACCCCTCTGTACCCTACACTACTGACCCCTCTATACCCTACGCTACTGACCCCTCTATACCCTACGCTACTGACCCCTCTATACCCTACGTTATTGATCCCTCTATTCCCTACTGACCCCTCTGTACCCTACACTACTGACCCCTCTATTCCCTACTGACCCCTCTACACCCTACACTACTGAACCCTCTGTAACCTACACTACTGACCCCTCTATACTCTACTGACCACTCTATACACTACACTACAGCTACAGTACCTCTAGTTCTGCCCATTAAAAACGTTGATAAATTATTGCCATAGTGTTCTCCAAAGCAGGTGTTATAGTAAAGTACCACCTCTGTTGGGGATCACTCAATCCATCATGTAACCCCACCACCAACTCCTATCCCCATTATATCCCAGACCACACGTAACCATGCAGGCATGGTGGAATTTGTGGCTGTAAAGCAGAGAACAACACACTCCAGCATTCTGGACTTGTGTGGTGCCACTATGTTAATATCACAATGCTTACATAGGACAAAGGCTCATTGCAACAGTACATCACACAATGTCAGCTGCAATAGGGTTGTCCCTATATGCACCCAATACTACAGAAATTAAAAAAAATGCCCCCCTTGTGTCTGTACCCCCATACATGGTAGCGGGGACTTACCGTGCTGCTGTACAGATGATGGAACATGTAAGTAAGCATCTCTGCCTGTTGCATGTAGAAGCAGTGAGCTGAGTTCCTCCTATACAGCGTTCTCTCAGTGCTGCTCCATTTTAGTGTAGAAACAGCCAACAGGAACAAGGTTTCAACTTACACTGGAATCAGAACGCAGCGGCGGTTGATGGAAACACGCTGGACGCCGAGGTGCAGAGCTCCTCATCCTCTCTTACTCTGCTCATCCCAGAGTACCGAGTCGGAGCCTGTGAGAGGTCAGGCATGAGTGGCTCAATTGAGAGACTGAGTAGTACTAAAGCCGTGGTCTCTGCTGGCACTGATCGAACCAGGCAGCTGGAGCTGCAGACAGGAAGAGGCATAGGCTGCATTGAAAATGACAAGCACAGCTGCAACACTGAACAGATCCCTGGCCCAGCACCGACCGTGAGCCAATCGCAGCTCACGGACCGGCAACTAATCAAGGCGGCCACTCAGATTGGCTGCAGTTCCGTGAGATGCGATTGACTTACGGTCGGCTCCAAATTTGAAATGATGCCACTGACTGATGGTCCACGACAGTGCCGTAACTAGGCGTTTTAGCGCTGTGTGTAAGGAACGGCATTGGCTCTCCCCCCCCCTCATACTACGGTGCACAGTAGTCTCCATTATTCAAGTTACGCTGCACAGCAGCACCACTACACCAGGTAGAGCCCCTTTTACACATTATGGCAGACAGTCCCCCTTTCTACAAATTACAGCAGACAGCGTCCCCCTTTGTACACATTACGGCAGGCAGCGTCCCCTTTTTTTACACATTGCTGCAGATAGCGTCCCCCTTTTTACAAATTACGGCAGACAGCGTCCCCCTTTTTACAAATTACGGCAGACAGCGTCCCCCTTTTTACACATTACGGCAGACAGCGTCCCCCTTTTTACACATTACGGCAGACAGCGTCCCCCTTTTTACACATTACGGCAGACAGCGTCCCCCTTTTTACACATTACGGCAGACAGCGTCCCCCTTTTTACACATTACGGCAGACAGCGTCCCCCTTTTACAAATTACGTCAGACAGCGTCCCCTTATTACACATTACGGCAGACAGCGTCTCCTTATTACATATTACAGCAGGCAGTCCCCCTTTTATGAGAGAGAGAGAGAGTTATACTCACCTGCGATCCGGCAGAGGAGGCAGAGATCCGGGAGCTGGCGGTTGCGGCATGATCAGAGGCGGCAGCGGGAGGCAGGCATCAGCGGGACTCATATATGGCTCCGGCGGCTGACAGGAGACAGGCAGCGCAGGACAGAGAGCAGTGGCTGCGGCTTTGGCCCTGCTCAGATCGTGCCAGTGGGGGAGGGGAGGGGGGGGGGGGGGCGGCTCCGGCGGCTGGCGGGAGGCAGACAGCGCAGGAGCGCTGGACTGAGAGTAGTGGCTGCGGCTTTGGGGGGGGGGCGGCTCCGGCGGCTGGCGGGAGGCAGCACTGAAGTGACTGCGGCCGTGCGGAGGGGCGGGAAGGTGTGCTGCCGATGGTGTGCCTTCAGTATATGTGCGCTGTGGGCAAGGCACCATCGGCACACACCTAGTTACGGCACTGGTCCACGATCTGCTGTGGGGCTCCATCTCTGTCCGGGCCCGGGACAGAAGTCCCCGCAGCCCCCCTTGTGTGTGGGGGGAAGGGGGTTTGGGGCTCTGAGGGGAGAGATACAGGAGAGCGTAGCCCTTGTGTGTGTGTGCTGGGGGTCGCGGGTGCTGCAAATGGAGGGGAGGGGGGTTTGGGGCTCTGTAGGGAGATAAACAGAAGAGGGTAGCCTGTGGGGGAGGGGGGGGTCGCAGGTGCTGTGGTGGGAGGGGTGGGATGGGGCTCTGAGGGGAAAGAAACAGGAAACGGTGCCAGACAAGGGGGGAGGGGTGGTTTGGGGCTCTGAAGGAATAGAAACCGAACAGGGTAGCCTATGGGGGGAGGGTCGCTGGTGCCGCACAAGGGGGGAGGGGTGGTTTGGGGCTCTGAGGGAAGAGAAACTGAAGTGGGTAGCCTGTGGAGAGAGGTGGGTCGTGAGTGCCGCACAAGGGGGAGTGGTGGTTTGAGGCTCTGAGGGGAAAGAAACTGAAGAGGGTAGCTTGGGGGAGGTCGTGGGTGCGCACAATGGGGGTGGGGTGGTTTAGGGCTCTGAGGGGAGAGTAACTGAAGAGGGTAGCCTGTGGGGGGAGGGGGGGTCATGGGTGCCACAAATGGGGGAAGGGGTGGGTTTGGGGCTCTGAGTGGAGATTGAAAAAAGAGGGTAGCCTGTGGGGGGAGGGGGGGGGGGGTTTGGGCCTCAGAGGGGAGAGAAACAGAAGAGGGTAGCCTGTGGGGGGAGGGGGGGTGGGGGTCGTGGGGGTCGCGGGTGCCGCGAATGGGGAAGGGGTGGGTTTGGGGTTCTGAGGGGAGAGATACAGGGGAGGGTAGCCTATAGGAGGAGAGGGGGTTGTGGGTGCCGTGAATGGGGAGGAGGTTTGGAGCTGTGAGGGGAACCTGTTGGAGGGGGTGTCACGGAGCTTTTGGTGCAGTGGGAGGAGGGAGGAAAGAGAGCAGAGCAGGAAGGGAGAATCGAGGGTGGAAGGGGAGGAAACAAGGGGCCCTGGACGAGAGTGACAGGAAGTAGAGGGGGCGGCCACTCACTGCATGGCCGTGTGTTAGTCTCTGCTGCGCTGTTCTGTCTGGGCGGTGCCGGCCGGGGACTGGAGGAGCTCTGTCTCCAGTGTCTCACGGCTGCAGAGGCACAGAGCCACAGAGCTCCTCCAAGCTGCTGTCGGGAATTATAGCGAGTGTGACTCACAAGCCACTCCGGCCGGCCTCCCGGGGATCTTCCCGATGGCTTTAAGGGCCAATCCGGCCCTGCTTGTATGTCTTAAGGGCCCTACACACTTGCCGATACCACTGAAAGATATGAACGATCTTGTTCATTAATGAATGAGATATCATTCATATCTTTCAGTGTGGAGGCACCAATGATGAATGATGCACGGCCTCACGCTCTTTCATTGTTGGTGCCGGGTCGTTCATATCTGCAAGCCAATATGGACAATATCATCCATATTAGCATGCAGGGCTATGGGGCTGGGTGACGGGAGGAGTGAAGAAACTTCACTCCCCCCATTAACCCCCCCACCACCACCACCACCACCACCGGGTCATCCTATGGCCGTATCGGTCATCGGGCAGCTCGGTGGCCAGTCACCAAGTGTGTAAGGCCTATCATTTTTATGTCCTTCATAATGTGCACAAGATGGCTGCCTTTCCTGGTAAAATTAATAATGCCTGTTTCTAATGGTTTTCTGAAGATCTCTCCTAGTATTTTCTCCCCCATTATGTGTCATCTCTGTCATGCATTAAAATGGCTGTTAGAGATTACAACTGTTCGGGGAGATAATACTAGATGAGATCTTTGCAAAACCATCAGATAGTAAGATATAAGCTAGGTTGGCACACAAGCAAGTTATCCTATGGAAGCTGGGTTGGTACACAAAGTGTTTAGCCAGATGTTTAGCCAGATGCTTACAGTGACGTGTAGGCAGGGGAGGCAGAGTCTCGCCTGTCATACTCCAGTATACTACAGAGTTGTGACTGGAAAAATGATTAGATTAATACAAAGAAGACATTTATAAATATAATCTTTGTATTATTTTCATTTTTATAGTCAAAACTCACCAAATTTGCAGCGCTCCACTAGGTATAAAGCCCACTTGAACTATATGTGTGTGTAAATCTGGTTCTGATAATAGCCAGTACCTCCCCAGCCATTGACCTCGCCAGTCAGTAGATGCAAAATCGGTTGATACCCAATCTGGCAGTCAAATGGAGGCCAAGTTGGAACACAGTTAGAGTGACATAAAATCGGCTGGCATACAAAGGGATTAGTCAGATATACTGTAGTGTAATGTACGTTATATGGGAAATCCAACAGGAGCAGGTTCCAATAACAGGAGCAGTGCAGACACACCACTTAATAAAGTTTTAAACAGGAAGAGACTATTTACAAATCCAAGATGGACTCTTTTTATGTAAATCCGGCAACACCTTAGTATACTGCGTGGTCAAAGACAAGTGTTGGACCTTAGTTGCTTATAATGCCAGATAATGGGGGGTCATTCTGAGTTGATCGCTCGCTAGAAGTTTTTAGCAGCCGTGCAAACGCTATGCCGCCGCCCACTGGGAGTGTATTTTAGCATAGCAGTAGTGCGAACGGTTGTATCGCAGAGCGGCTACAAATTTATTTTGTGCAGTTTCAGAGTAGCTCAAAACCTACTCAGTGCTTGCGATCACTTCAGCTTATTCTGTTCCGGATTTGACGTCACAAACACGCCCAGCCACGCCTGCCTTTTTCCGAACACTCCCTGAAAACGGTCAGTTGCCACCCAGAAACGCCCACTTCCTGTCAATCACTCTGCGGCAGCCAGTGCGACCGAAATGCATTGCTAGACCTTGTGTAAAACTACATAGGTCTTTGTACTCATACGTCGCGCGTGCGCATTGCGCCGCATACCCATGCGCAGAACTGCTGTTTTTTTGCATGATCGCTGCACAGTGTACAAATGCAGCTAGCGATCAACTCGGAATGACCCCCAATAAGCCTAAAGATTTCCTTTCTCATGCTATGGATTTATCTTCCAGGTTTGCTTCATGTTTCTACATGAGTTCAAACAGGGTAACATTTCAATAAGAATGTTTTGTATAGCAAATTGTATTTCTAGTTGTAGAAATTGCTTACAGTAGTAAATCTGAATCGCATACAGATGACCCATAGAGAAAAGGTGATCAAATTCTAATACATCTTCCCAGTAGTTCAAAATAATGATGGTAGTCTGCAAGGACGGAAATAAAACTGCACTCAATATAAAAATGAAATGTGAAAATTATTGTAAAAATTAAATTTGCTGCTTCAAAAAACAATGAATAAATTCTTAAATGTTGCTGAAACATAGATATCCATAAATTCTATATTTTCAGAGGAATTTCTTTTACTAGTTTCTCACTGGAGTGAAAACTAAAAAACATTTTATATACAGTATATTGAGATATTCAATTTCTATTTGCACTTCTTTAAATGTGTAAATGTTACAAAATATATAGACAATCCCTAAAATACAATACAATATACCCTTTCCTAAACCAATAAAACAAAGGGTTATATGTAATACAGTAGGTTCCGAATTGTTTACACTAGCATGATTTTGGCAATATAGCAGCTACTGTACATTTAAAGTTGCAATTTATTTTAAGACAAAACCAGCTTTAAATTTAATGACTTTGGTGTCTTCTATTCATGAAGCAGTGAAAAGAGTAGAGAAGTGAGCCTCTGGAGAAGTTGCCTATGGCAACCAATCAGTTGCTACGTACAATTGTATAGTATGCAAATGATAAATGTTACCTGTGCTGATGGGTTGCCAATGCCATGGGCATCTTCTCCACTGGCTCACTTCTCCACACTTTTCATTGCTTCATGAATAGACCCCTCTATCACCTAAAGCACACTGGCTCCAGCAAATTGGAACTTATGGCTGTACATATACCCTTAAATCTTACTATTCAAACTATTAATGGTCATTCCTGAGTGTTAGGGGTCTATTCATTAAGCAGTGAAAAGAGTGGAGAAGTGAACCAGTGGAGAAGTTGCCCATGGCAACCAAGCAGCTAATACGTATAATTTTATAGAATGCACTAGATAACTGTTACTTCTATGCTGCTTGGTTTGCATGTGTAACTTCTCCACAGGCTCAATTGCGATACGCTCATTAGGTCGACCACACTTAGGTTGACAGTCTTTAGGTCGACCACTATTGGTTGACATGCATTAAGTCGACATGGTCACTAGGTCAACATGGTCATTAGTTCAACTTGAACAAGGTCGACATGGAAAAGGGTCGACATGAGTTTTTCACTTTTTAAATTTTTTTAAACTTTTTCATACTTTACGATCCACGTGGACTACGATTGGGAATAGTAACCTGTTTCGAGCAATGGCAGTGGAGCGAGTGGACACGGTGCACTGATTGGGGTTCCCCGTCACTTTACGAAGAAAATAACAATTAAAAAAAAAAAAACTCATGTCGACCTTGTTCATGTCGACCTAATGGCCATGTTGACCTAATGACCATTTCGACCTAATGCATGTCGACCAATAGTGGTTGACCTAATGACTGTTGACCTAATGACCCATACCGCTCAATTCTCCACTCTTATCACTGCTGTATGAAAATTCACTAAGGTGGGAGTTTTTTTAGAACTGGCAACCAATCAGATTCTACTTAACATTTATCTAGCTGCTTCTAGAAGATAATAGAATCTGAATGGCTGCTAAGGGCAACATCACCAGTTCTAAAAAAAACTCCCACTTTAGTAAATTTATCCCTTAGAGTGCTAAATAATATACCTGAAATAACTGATGCAGATAAGCTTTATTACTGTATATCTGTTCGGCATACTGTGTATTCTGATGGGGATGCAGTCAGGATCCCGCGTGTTAGGATCCAGGCAGCTAGATTACCGATGCCGGAATCCCAACACTATTCGGCAAGCTGATACCGGCATCCTGAATAGGTAGACATCCCGATGTCGGAATCCCAACAGCCCAGATGCCGAATGTCCTCACACTGCGCTGCTGAGGAGGCAAGCCACGAGGCTGCAGGGGGAAGGTTAAGGTTAGGCAGCAACCTGGGAGGGTTAGGGTGCCGGGAGGGGGGGTTAGGGTTAGGCACCCCCCTCCAAGGGTTAGGGTTAGGGTGCAGGGAGGGTTAGGTTTAGGCACTGATGGGGGGAAGGTTATGGTTAGGCACTAAGGGGGAGGTTAGGGTTAGGCAGCGGGTAGGGAGCGTTAGGGTTAGGGAGTAGGGGAGAGGATATAGCACCCCTTACTCACCCATCGGCTTCTTCACAATCGGAATCCCGATGTCTGTATTTTGAACATTGGGATCCCGCCCGCTAGCTTTCCGTACTGATCCCCTGTGATGGTTTAGCAAAAATAACCATTGCTTAGGAGAGGGGATATTCTCTATCTTACACCAGTACAAAACCATAGCTTGCGTGATTGCCTAGGAAGTCTTCAATGTAACTTAAATGATATGCTCTATGCAAGTTATAGATTAGTGGACTTATGCACAGGCTAGGGCCAGCAATACAGCAAACATAGTGGACATACTGGGGTATATGCAATTCTGGACGAATTGCGCCTTTTTTTCATCCGTTTTAAGATTCGACACTACCGGGACCATGAATTCGACATATTCAATACATAACTCATTCGACACTCCCCTTGTCGAATAACGGACCAATCGTCGAGTAGTGGGCGTCCTGGATTCGACTTCCCACCGTTTGGAGCCCTTTAAAGGGCTTGTTTGCTGCGTGCTCAGCAGCCATTTTGTGTACCTGCAGAGATGTGTGTGGAGGTGCAGAGCTAGCAAATTGGTTGTTGTTTGCTGTGGTATCGTTTGTACACCCAGATGGCTTTAATCCAGGACGGACAGGATACCTGTTGCTCCAAAAACGACTCTCCTCCGGGGTGATTTCTACATTTGTAGGTAAGCACCACGGGTGGTAGTCATGTGACCGACAGTCACATGACCTCCTCCGTGAGCCTGACGGCTCACTATCCCGATGGTCGGCATGCCGACCAACGGGGACTATTTCCACGACACCAATAGAGTGGGAATAGAACCCGAGCGCAGCGAGCCCGCAAGTGGCTTGCTGCACTCGCCCTTCCCCGCCGGGATCCCGGCATCGGTATGCTGCCGGGATCCCGGCGTCGGTAAGGTGACCGGCGGTCAGGAGACCGCCGGTCACCCGCATTACACCCAGCACCACATGTGGTCTGGCGTTGCATGTATGTGTTTGTGTAGTGTGGGGGGGGAAGGGGTGCCATGAGGTGTACATGTGGCATTGCTTTGGGGTGTTTGGGGTATGTATATGAGTGCAGGTATGTGTATATAGGTCCTGTTTGGATTGCTGCAGGTCCTGCTTGTATCGCTGCATGTTTTTTGTTTGAGGGTAGTTTTTCAAGTTTTTTTTTTTCATAAAATGTTTTTTTGGGTCATGCTTTTGCATTGTTGTACCTCCAGCATTTGCAGGGATGCTTTTTGGCTTGTTTGGGGTGACTTTTGAGTGTGTCGGTATCTGCCATGTGGCCGACATGTGTTGTCGTTTGTTTCCAAAACATGTTTTTTTGCTCTTACTTTAGCACTGGTTGACCTCCAGCATGTGCAGGGATGCTTTTTGGCTTGTTTGTGGTGACTTTTGAGTGTGTCGGTATCTGCCATGTGGCCGACATGTGTTGTTGTTTGTTTCCAAAACATATTTTTTTTGCTCCTATTTTAGCACTGGTGCATCCCTGTACATGCTGGAGGTAATTTTTGGCTTGTTTGGGCTGACTTTGAGCGTGTCGGTATCAGCCATGTGGCCAACATGTGTTGTCGTTTGTTTCCAAAACATATTTTTTTGCTCCTACTTTAGCACTGGTTGACCTCCAGCATGTGCAGGGATGCTTTTTGGCTTGTTTGGGGTGACTTTTGAGTGTGTCGGTATCTGCCATGTGGCCGACATGTGTTGTCGTTTGTTTCCAAAACATGTGTTTTTGCTCCTACTTTAGCACTGGTTGACCTCCAGCATGTGCAGGGATGCTTGTACAGGGGTTTTGGCTTGTTTGGCTGAGGTTTTTTTCAATTTTTCATTTTATTTTTTTTGTTGTGTTTGGTCCACTGGGGTCCCAGCAGCATGGCATGTGGTTGCATGTAATTATGTAATGTGTGTTAAATTTGTAAAAATTATTTTTCTTTTTACAACAGAGATGTCCAGGGACAAGCGGCCCCGATCCCCCCCCCTTCCCTCCACCCCTCAGAAGAATTTTCCCTGCACAGCAATGAGGAGTGGGAGCCGACCCAGGAGGAGGAACCGACTGACCAGGCATGCAGTGACCAGCCGCGGTCGTCAAGGGACTAAAGGGAGAAGCAAAAAAAAAGAAAAGGCCTAGAAAGGTAAATACTGTCAACACCTGCAGACACAATAGCATCCAACTTGACACACCCTAGTTTGCGCACTGCCATGCACACCTACAGGTATCTTTGCGCACTGCCAGGGATACTGACACACTCACAGGTACATACCGATCTTATTAAATGCATGGTTTTTTTTAATCCCTAAAGGCAAGAAGCCAGCCAGAGGATCAGTCGGAGGAGGAAGCCTCTGGTGAAGACGCAGGACAGAAGAAGCCGCGTGGACCCAGATACACTGAGGCGGAAAACTGTGCCCTAGTGGATGGCGTCAGAGCCGGCCCTAGCCAATTTGATGCCCTAGGCAAAATTTTGTCTGGTGCCCCCTAGCTCCGCCGCTAGTTCTGCATCTGTACCTGCAATGCTCAGGTAGTGGGGCCCACCGGGGGGTTACCCTGTGGGCCAGTTCAACTCTGCACAATGCCACACAGTAATGACCATAATACATATAATTCCACACAGTAAAGGAACCTTACACATATGCCCCACATTAGTAATGCCCATAATACACATAATGCCACACAGTAATGCACCTTACACATATGCCCCACATTAGTAATGCCCATAATACACATATACTGCCACAGATACTGCCACACTTGCTGGTTATACAAAAAGATTAGTATCAAACATGTAGAAACTGTCCATTCTCTTCACTAATCAGTGTGTTTGCTGGTGTCTGTTACTCCCGTTAACTGCATGCACTTTACTTTATACTGTGGGAGCTAAATGCTCTACCCTCCAGTCTGATGTGTCCGAAAGTCACGCTGCACTGATGTTTCATATAGAAATAGCACAACGCAACTTACTGACCACGTTACAGTGCTAGATGGCAGGGGAATTTTACGGTATGGACTGACTAGGAAATAAAGTGTGGGGAGATCACTGCCCATGTTATGTCCCTGCAGACACCTGGGGTTTGCACAGGGATAAGGGACACACACAGGATGGCAGGGTCCCCCTCCCCCATGTGCACAAGCAGTATAGGTGATGTCAAGTTTCTGTGAAGCAGTCTTCCAAAATACACGTGTTATCATAAGAAGCCATCCAGTAATAACCTTATATAGTCAGTAAAAATGTCACAGGTCCAGGAATTGCATTTACTGGGCTTCTGCTGTCTGTCTGAGGTCTCACAAGTCAGGGGCATTCAAGCATGTCACAGTGTGCATTTTTTTTGACAAATGTAAACAGCAGTGTATACAAGTACTGATTGAATACATTTGGAAAGTAACAGTTAGTTTGCGGACTGTCCCTCTCAGCATGAGATACTGCAGGGACATGTTTGGATGCCCCTAGACATGCTTGAATGCCCTAGGCAAATGCCTAGCCTGCCTATAGCTAAGGCCGGCTCTGGATGGCGTCGACAGGTCCTACAACGTTCTGTATGGACCAAGGGCACAGAGCACAGCAGCTAAGGTCAAGCGAAACATCTGGGATGCCATCGCGAGACAAGTCACTGCAGTATCTGGAAACCGCCGGAGCACCAGAAACTGCATGAAGCGGTACAGTGATTGCCGCAGACAGACCAAGAAGAAGATGGGGATTCAGCGCCGACATGAGACAGCTACGGGCTCTCAATCTGAAGTGGTTACCCTGGGAGAACGTTATTAAAAGGCGCATGAACCCTGTTATGGTCCAAGGAGTTCGCGGAGGTGTGGACTCCAGCCGTCCTGCTGGCTTTCCCGAGGTGGAAGAACCGCCCAGAAGACAGAAGACGGCGGGAGACAAGCAGTCCAAAAGGAGGCCTGATGGTAAGAATACATTCAGATGAGCTGTAATAAATCTTTTTTTTTTTTATTTGCTAATTTGTTTGTTCTTAACACGCCTGCCCAGAGGACATCACCTGTGCGCAGGACATCGCCAGCACGCGGACCATCACCTGCGCAGCAGGCATCGTCAGCAGCGCGCGGACCATCACCTGCGCAGCAAGCAGCGCGCAGATCATCACCTGCGTGCCAGACATCGGCAGCACGCAGAAAGTCACCTGCGCGCCAGACATCAGCGCGCAGAACAGCACCTGCGTGCCAGACACCATCGGCGACCACACCACCAGCTGGGAGCCAAACTACATCTCCTGCGCGCAGGCCATCACCAGCTCGTCATCTCTACAGGAGCTCTGGGACTGTGACCGAAGAGCCTCAACAAGACACTACCCTTGTGGACCCATCACCCGAACTGTTTGAGTCAACAGGGTTAACGGATGAGACTTTTCTTGGGTTTGAAGACAGCCGTGCAGACGTATCCAGCCATACCCTTGAAAAGTCTCTAGAATTGATAACAAATGAAGCTCCTGGAGCAGCGGCACCACCGGATAGATAAGGTTTTTATTTTGGGGGGTTTTTTGGCGGGAGGGGGGGGTCGCCATTTTTGGATAGTTTATTAACTTTATTTTATTTTTTTCTTCTTTTGCAAACAGAGGTGCCACGGACCAGCAGCGGACTTGCGTCGGGGATTGGTCCCTTCTTCAGGCCGGATCTCCTACAGGATTCGTCGGACGACGAGGTGGAAGTGCAGCAGCCCGCTGTTTCTACATCCCTGTGTGAGTAATTATCAAATTGTGAGCCTTCAAACAAATGTATGAATGTGTATACTAATTTCTAATTTTCTTTTCAGCTGCACAAATGCAATTGGTGGCAGACGTACAGGAAGGGCAGGATCCCTCAAATGTTCAGAGGGTACACACCCTGGCAGCAGAGATGACTGCCCGCCAGGATA